>NC_056741.1:1991135937-1991315937 GCF_019279795.1 Protopterus annectens
CCCCTGTCTTTTTTGGCACCAAAAAGAACTTGGAGTAAATTCCGGATCCTTGCTGGTCTGCTGGGACTGGCTGGATGGCCCGTTTTTCTAGCAGTTTTGAAATTTCTGGCACTGCTTGTTCCCTTAGACCGGGTGGAACATCTGGAAGGGACTTGGTTGTTTGTACAGGGGTGTGGACAAAGGGGATTTTGTAACCCTCGGATATGATAGACCGTACCCATTTATCTTGTGTGAGGAGTTGCCAGACTTCTGGGTACAGTGACAATCTTTCCCGGACTGCCTCCGAAGGTGGACAGTCCGGCAGCCCCTCAGGGGTGCTGAAAGGGTTTGTCAGAGAAAGATTCTCTGCTACCCTGATTTTGCGGACCCCCTCTGCCCCGCGGGCGGCGTCTATTATTGTTCCCTCCCCTGCCCCTGGAGGGAAACTCGCCACATGTGTCAGGCACGACTCCCTGGGGTTTCTGAAACCACATTTTCCCACTCTTCTGACCTTTAAGGTATGGTCTAGAGGGAGTAGAAAAATGGACTCCCACGGCAGAGAGAGTCTTGCCTTCCTGCTCACACCTGGTAAGGGTATCCTTCACCTGTGGTCCAAACAGAGCTGAACTATCGAAGGGGGTATTGGTGGACACCTTAAAGGGGTCATCAAAGTTACATAACCGCATCCAGGCATGTCTTCTCAAAGCCACGCCTGTACCTGCGGCCCTACTCGCCCTATTGGCTGCATAAGAAATGAGCTGCATGGAGGAGTTGATGACTGAGTTAAGAGTCGCCAGCTGGGAGTTAATCTTATCTTGAGCCCCCGCAGCTGATGGATCCTGAAGGGTATCATCCAGTTCCTTGAGAAGATCCCTTTGAAGACAGGTGAAGTGGCACAGATAATTCAGCGACCGCATGGAAAAAGTCGCTGAGGAAAACATCCACTTCCCGTACCTGTCCATTGTCCTAGACTCTTTATTAGGGGGATGGACAGGCACCAAAGGGTCAGCCAACTCCTTCTTCGTGGCTGCTGTAACCACCATGGCATCAACGGGGACACCTTTTGTCAAACATTGTTTGTTGGGTGGGGCTGTAATGAACTTAGTGGGCCTGCGGGGAGTTGGTTCCACTGTGTCCGGGGCTGACCACGCCCTTCGAGCCACTACTTCCATCGGCGGGTTGAAGGGTGGAGACAGCCAGGAGGTGGAAGGGTGAGAACCAAATGCGTCCAGGTATACCGACTCATCCTCGGAAGGGTTAAGGGCAGTCCAGTTCCCCCTTTGCTTAAGGATCTCTAGGATGTCTGAAAAAGAGACATCCTCAGAGGGGGATCTTGGGGACCTTCCGAATCCTCCAAGTCGGTATCAGATGTGACTGACTCGGGGGAGTCGACATGTTTCCTCTTACATTTTCTCTTTCAAGGGGGCTCCTCTGAAGGATCAGGGGAGGCCTTGGAAGAGGAAGACATGCCCAATGGGGCGACCTGGAGTGTTTGTTCTCCACGCTTGGGGTCAGGAGGGTGGGCAGAGACCGATGCTGGCACCATGGGGGAGGAGCCAAAGCAGCTGATCGAGGGGCCGACTCAGGAGTCAGCACACTCCTCATGACCTCGAAGGCACCCCCATCAGGCAGAGCAGAGGGTCCCCGCTCCGAAGAGACGTGAACCCCTCCCGGCACCGAGAGGGACGGCTCCGAGGCTGATGTAGGAGCCGAGCTCACCTGCGCCGAGGCCCCGAGAGAGAGAACGGGGTTGGACAAGGGTCCGATGCCACTCACCCCCTCAGAGCCGACGAGGGAGTCCCGGCACCCAGATCCCTCCAAGGACGGAACCAATGAAGAGATTGGAGCCAACGAAGGAGCCGAAAGGTGTGGTATCGGCTCCAATGTTTCCATGATTCGAGCCCCAACCAGCTCCGAACACAAAGGGGGAGTCGGAGGAGGAACTGCTAAAGACACAGGGACAGCCACAGTCTGTTGAGAAGGGCTGGTTAACATTTTGGCCAGGGCCTGCGATTTAAGGAGTCTACTGACCACCCTCTCCAAGTCATGATCAGATAGCCTGGAAGACCGAGAGGAGTGGGACCTATGGCTTCATTCAGACTGAAGCAATGGTGACCTCGGAGCCGAACGAACCGATTCTAGGGAAGGGGACCTACAGCGTTTTTGGCTCAAAGATGGTTCCGACACTAAAGTCGGAGCCGATTGAGGTCCAGAGATGTCGGTTTCAGTTGGAACCGAAGAGGAGGCAGATGGTCCACCCGGCGACGGCTCCGAACTGGGAGCCGATGGCTTGGCGGGCTTTAAGGATTTCCCCGACTGAGGTTTTGCCGGGGACCCCACTGGCTTAAGTAAGCCTCTCAAAATATGCTTGTTCCTATGCTCCTGCAGGACTCTCGGGCTGAAAGCGTGACAGACCAAGCAGGAGTCCTGCAGGTGTAGGGAACCCAAGCAATAAACACAAGAAGTGTGACCGTCTGTCAGAGACATCTTTTGACAGCAGGTGTCACACTTCTTGAAGCCTGAAACTTTAGTATCCTTGGACATACTGGCAAGGGGATACCAAAGGGAGGGTATTAAACTAGTGCTTAAACAAGGCACACAGAAACACACACACACACGCACTAGTTAAGCTAACAACAACAACAACAAGAATATCCACTAGTAAATATATACAAATATTACAAGGCTAAATAACTGTAGCTGTGAAAGGCTAAACACTACTCCTATCAGGTACAAAAAGGGTGGGGTTAGCCACTAAAGAGAAGAAACAAGGGGGGGAGAAGTAGAAACTCTCTAACAAAAAACGAGTTTCCTGAGAGGGAAAAACTAGGGGATACACACTCTAATTATACTAAAAGGGAAAGACTATCTATATAAAAGAGAAATACACAGGTAAAATTTAAGCTAATAATACAAAAAAGATTAATATGACCTGAGCCAGTAAAAGCGCAACCTTGTAGCTGAAGCGGCAAATGAGATCTGGGTATCTAGTGCCAAGCATTGTGGGATATGGGGAGGCCTCGAGCCAGTAAATAGCTCTCGAGCTTTAGTAGATGGCTGAGTCGGAGCCGAGGATCGGCTCAGAACCCAACCAGCAAGAATGAAGGCGAGAGAGACAACTTAACATTATGTGGTGTAGGCAACATGTCTTATGCTGAACACATCAAAGTCTTATACTTTTACTTGGTCTCTGAGAGGTGAGCTATGCCTGGCCTTCAAATGGGACTAAAAAAGCCACCATACTAGATAAGAAAAATTACTTCTACAATCTGCAACATAAACATCAGAATAACCCTCAAAAGTACTGGGCAGGCATAAATAAACTTCTCCAACCAGGCAAATCCACCACTCCGACCCCAGGAACATTATCTGACAAGAGCCAAGAAGATATAGCCAATTCATTTAATACTTTCTTCACAGAAACCATCCAGTCATTAGCTAACCAACTTTCTCCTCCTCACACTTCTATGAACACTATACCCAACTCACCACTCTCTTTTAACTTCCAGCCAGTGTCCACATCCTTTATCAGATCCCTTTTGAAAAAACTGAAGCCAACCACCCTTTCAGCTGATCTCCTGCCGGCTGAATACCTGCAAATTGCTGCAGATGTTGTAGCCTACCCTTTCTCAATCTTAATTAACAGAACCATAACCGAGGCCTCAATCCCCTCAATTTGGAAAATATCCTATGTTATTCCACTCCACAAAGGAGGTTCATCCACAGAACTATCCAACTATAGACCTATAGCCATACTATCACCACTTGTCAAAATTATGGAAAAGTGCATGCACAACCAACTAATGCTCTATCTAACCCAAAATAAACTACTCACAGACTCTCAACATGGATTCAGACCCCATCATAGTACAACCACTGCCCTCCTCTCTTTTACTGAAAACATTAATCTTAACAGGAATAATAAAAAAATATCCTCCGCTCTCTTCCTGGACCTATCGAAAGCCTTCGATATGGTAAACCATCAGTTACTTCTATATACTTTAAAAACCCTGTATCTAGATACTCCAGCCCTTGACTGGTTTCAAGAACAAGCAGTAATGTGGCAAAACAAGCTCTCCTGCCTACTACCAAATACCATAGGAGTTCCTCAAGGTTCCATATTAGGACCTCTCCTCTTTTCAGTCTTCATAAACGACATCCAAACAGTCATCCCTGAAGCCACCTGCATTCAATATGCAGATGACTCGACTATAATATGTTCCAATGCCTCTCTTGCAAATCTACTAACTACCACCCAACATAGCTTCACCAAAGTCGAAAACTGGCTTGCCAACCATCTCCTGATCTTAAATCCAAACAAAACCAAGTTACTTCTCTTCTACCCAACCAATAGATCTCTGACTGAAAACTTCACTATAAAATCCAATAATGGGACCATCATCTCCCCAGACACCTATACAAAGCTATTAGGAGTAAACATTGACAATAAACTCAGATTTGATATACATATCAACCAAGCCATTAAGTCAGTCAACAAGAAACCTGGGACCCTATATAGAATTAAAGCCTTCCTTACCCCGAATGCCAGTGCAGCCACAGCCCATTCACACCTTCTCTCTACCCTACTATATGCCTCTCCTGTCCTCACTCACCTTAACAAATCTGATCTGGCCAAGCTCTCATCCTGCTATAATCACATTGCCAGGTTCGTTACAGGCCTACCCTACAGAACACACCACTGTACTAACCTGAAAAAGCTTGGATGGATAGAATTCCCACACCTTCTTCACCAGTCCCAACTCATAGAGGCCTTCAAAATCCTTAAACAACCTGAGAATACCCCAGCACTAAAAACTTAATGACTCCCTACTCCAATCTAAGCTGCCTTCGCTCAGCAAACAGACTCCTTGTCCAAACAACTAAATCTCTCAACCTAGGTGGTGACGCTATTTGCCAACACCACTGGTAAAATATGGAACTCTCTCCCAAATAACATCATGCTTGCAACTTCTCTAAATCAATTCAAAAATAGTCTAAAACTCCACTTCAAGTCACACTGGCTATGTCCTTGCTCAAACCCAGACTAGCTCTGTGCCATTAACTAAAACATAAACAACTAGCTAAGATGATAAGTACTTTGTATACTGTGATAAAGAAATATGTATCCTGTCTAACTCTATGTCATTATACTGCCTACCGTCCTTGCTAATATGTTATTAATGTTACATTTGTAGTAATCTCAGAAATAGTAATGGCAGTCTTGTACTTGTATGTAAATAGCCTATGTTTTTGTTAAGTTCTTTCAGCTCATTTACTGTACCTAATTATCAATGTAACTTTGTTGGAGCTTTTCTCCCCGGGCCTCCGCTGAAAAAGGACATGTATCCAGTCGGACCATCCCGGTTAACAAATGTAAAATAAATAAATAAATAAATAAATAAATAAATAAATCATCCTCTTAACCTTCCCTATGGACCTGCTGCACATCTGCAAAACAAATGACAATAGAAACACCCAACCTAGGAACCTACTCCTTGTCTGCAACATAAATAAGACATGTTGGAGGGCAGGTATGTGTCTCAGAGACCACCCCTTTTTTGGAACAGACTTCCCAGCCATTTGAAGCAGATATCTTCTCTGTGCTTATTCAAATGTTACTTTGATCAGTGGATGTGAAAATCTAAATTTACTACTGGTCTGAAACCTAGGTCACTATAAGAAAGAGGAAGCTTGTAAATACTCAGTTACACATACCCAAGCTATACTCCAATAAAATGAGTAGTACCAAAATCTGACAAATATATTTGGGAAGCATGGCATAAAGAGGCCCTTTAGGCCATTAGCTTGGTAATTATCTCTAAACCTGTGAACCTATAAGGAACTTTCAGGATCTTGTAAGGGGGATGATAGAAGATCAGTGCCACCATAGACTCACCTCTCTTCTGGGGAGGGTGTGAGGGCATGCATCCCCTGAGCACATAGTTCCATGAG
The DNA here is from genome assembly GCF_019279795.1 of Protopterus annectens. Classification (NCBI taxonomy): domain Eukaryota; kingdom Metazoa; phylum Chordata; order Ceratodontiformes; family Protopteridae; genus Protopterus; species Protopterus annectens. The sequence goes on from NC_056741.1 coordinate 1,991,141,869, forward strand.
GAAGCACTTCCTCATGAGGGTTAAGATGGTCTTGAGAGGTTATATCATCTGTAGAAGTGAATTACACACCCTTGTTTATGCCCACTGCATGCCAAACCCTGGAGTGTGTTTCTATGCATGCACTGTGGGGGTTAGGGCTAAAACAAGAATATCCCTGATGGCTACTTAAATGATGGCATCTCTTGGTTGGCTCTCACCCCTGGTGAAGAAGAAATGACGGAGTTAACTGTCCAAGAGGGAAGCTGATGGTTGCTAGGCAGTATGTGAGAAAAAAAGTAACAAAAAAATCCTTACTGTTCTTGCCTGGTGAGTGTTGATGACTGGGGAATATTTCACTACAAAATAAAGCAGAAATTTTGTTAAAAAAATTCTTGCAGACTGTGTATTCTTGCAGTTCCATTTTATTATAACACACAGATGACTAGATTTAGGTCTCAGGAGACTGTAGACATGGAAAATCTGGTTCCTCTAGTCTGGTGGAGCGGGGGGTGGGGGTGGTATGGTGAAAATTTGTGGTTGATGCCAGCTTGACCATTCTGGAAGGATGGAAGACAATTTTATCTGCTGCAGTACTGACACCCTGTGGGCACTAGGTGTTACTGCAAGGGCAGTACAAAACCAGGTAATGCAGGTTTATCAAGCAGTGCAAAGTTTGCTCTACCCTTAACATAAAATTAATTAAAAAAGTAATAATTAATGTTTATTAAGGTGAGTGGTTATGATTCCAAAGACAGTCATGACAGAACAGCAAGACTGCATACAGAAATATGCTTGCTGCTGAATGTTCATTGTGTTCTGTTTTTCTATGATAACAGTGAAAAGAATGAAATTGATGGGTCTGCACTTGATTTTCATGTTAAAGGTACTGTTTTCTTAAGGTTTACTAAGATTAGGCAGCCAGAACAACTGGATAGGAATAAGATTATGCAAAAGGATTCAGTTTCAGGGCTTGAATAGAGCATACCTCTTACATGGTTCATTCTTTTAGATTGTTTTGCATAAGTCAGCAAAGGTCTCCAGGTTTGCGCAGGGAATCACATTACAGGGTTGCTCGATTTTTTTGTATTGTATTGCAGCTTTGTTGTAATGCCACACTGCAGTCACAGTGTTAATACTTGATTGACTGGTTGAAGTTAATTACTTGGGAATGAGCTAGGACATTCTACAAGTAGTCAATATTTTTTGTAAGACCAGTTAGATTGGTTTATTAGCATTTCTTGACATCTCACTCCCACCCACGCAGCAGTCAGAGAGCTAAATATTTTTAACTGGGAGGGGATCAAGGAAGGAAGATTCCAGTGAAGATTCAAAGCAGGGCTTATTTACAAATCACAGTAAAGTTGACTTACACCGGGCATAAAACAAAAATATGTTGATTACATTTAGGCAAGAAGCAATACTGTGAAATAAAACAGGAAAGGTTTACCTGTGCACAGAGATATTTTGTTTCCTTAAATTCATCACACATTTGATATATATCTTGATACTACTTACTTAATAAAATATACAGACAAATGAGAGCAAAGATACCATATTATGTCTATCGTGCATGTTGCAGTCCATATGGATTAGGTGATTTCCATAGTTTTCATTGGGGTAACCACTTAAGTAACAGCTTTTTAATTGTATATCACTTGTGATATTAGTTGTCTTGTCACTGTGTGAGAGTAACTAGTATGAAAAATGTTAGCAATCTAGTGGAAGAATGTGGGATCCACATCCATTAAAGTTTTCTATAGGTTTTGTAGGTTTAAATGGGGGACTAAAAGCATTAACCACAGGTGCTGTCAGGAGGCCTTCTCACAGTCACATGACCATGAAGTAGTACTAGATTTTTAAAAGTAGCTGCCTGGTTGGTGTTACTACTCCAAATATACAGGCCCTGCATCTCTGACCCAAAGAGAATGAGAGAATGTCTTTAAGAAGAAGGTTTAGTACACAGCATGGTTCTCAATTGCAATCAGCAAACCTCTGTTCCAAGGAGGAGGTAGCCCAGATCAAGAAAGAGCTAACGGAAAGGGGCCCAGATAGAACTGTAATATATTTTGAAATGATTAGTATGGTGCAAATACAATGCTAATGGAATGCTTGATGACCAGCTAAACAAAAACAGTTAGAAAAGTGTTCTTGGATTCAGTCTATAGCAAAGCCAGATCAGGGAGAGTGGCAGAAAAACTAAGAAAGAGATTTAAATAATTTATGAATAAAATAAGGGCAAATGGCCAATGTAACACCCACGACTTAGGATGACACATCCAGAAAAGAAGAGCACGGACAGCTTTCATTAATCAAGTACAGGTATGTGTAAATTTATTGAGTATCTGCAGGGCTGGTGACAGCTTTTGAAATGGGTGCGGTGCTGGTGGAGGGTGGGCAAGACTGGTACGAAAAAGAAAGATTAAGGAGAACATGTTAACTGTTACCTGGTCCTGTACCTATCCTACAATTAGACTGCCCCTGGATAAGATATAATACTTATTAGCCAGTTCTCCATTCACAGATTGGAAGTGGCCCTTAAGTTTTTGGTGTAATGGAAACGTACAAAAGTGGCAAAACTGAAATAAGGAAACTTATGATAAAGGGTCAAATATCAGCAATGTAATCAGTTTTGTAAATGTGTTTCAGTGTGGACACCCTGAAAATCTTGCCCTATGCACATCTCTAGAATTATGCTTGAATGGCTACTTTAGCTGAATAAGTACATAGGATCATAGGAGGTTACTAGGTTAATGGCCCTGAGGCCCTTACAATCCTATCCAAGAGTTTAGCCCATGTTTAGACAAGTCAGCACCCAAAGCCCCTGTCCAGCACGGACACAGGTGGAATCCTAGGGGTGTATTTTCTGTTTCCCATCCAGTTATCCAAGTTGTGCTTACAAAGGGATAATGAGGTACTCTGCTTGACATGGAGAGGGAGTCTATTCCACAGATGGGGGAGTCTCTGGGACACAAATCTGTCCCACCAACAAGTCCTATTGATATCACAGACCAGGTTGAGATCGGGCATACGGGTTGCTCAAGTGGAGCTTGACTTGTGGATATGCAGCAGTCCCATCAAGGTGTTGTCTGAGATTGTTTTGTATGCCAGACAGAGGTCACCTCTGAGGAGTCTGTATGAAACTGAGTAGAGGGTCAGGGCTTTTAGCCTATCTGTGAAGGGTAGATGTCTGAGGCCCTGGATTCTCCTGGTGAGGAACCTCTGTGGTCTCTCCAGCTGCTGCATGTGCTTTGCGAGGTACATGCCAAAGGGGGCACTGTACTCAATAATTGGCCTTATAAGGGAAGAATATAGGGATGTTATGACCTCTTTGTCCCTGGATGAGATACCTTTATTTATGAGGTGGGCCATGTAGAAAGCTTTCCGTACAGCAGAAGCAACATGGTGGGCAAAAATCAGGTTGCTATCAACCTGGGTGCCCAAATCCCCTCACTACTGTTTGTGTACTTAGGACATTGTTATTCATGTGATAATATTACACGGTTGTAATGAAGCAATAGGATCCTTGTGTGTTGTGTCTGTTTTGTAATCATATAAAACTGCTGAAGGTGATTCTGGTTATGGACAGTCCATGGCTGGGTTGAGACTATTAGTAAGACAGAAGAGAAAAGTTATTTCTGCTAACCAAATTCCTGATTTTCAACTGTCTAAATGAAACTCAGATGTAATACATGCCACAGGTACTCTGTATAGCTAGCACTCATGTTATATAGGTTTCCTACTCTGAGTTGCAAAACTGTCAGGTCTCCTTTAGCATAGGTACCATACCCTACTTGGAAAGCTGATCACTGAAGTTCTAAAAATGGGTTAGAAGTGCATCTGTGATCTTCAGAGTGAGTATGTCAGACATAGTTCGGTATGCCTTATGATTCAGAAATATAAAAATTCAAATAGTATTTGAGCTGCTTTCATCCCACAACTAAAAGTCACTTTATGCACAAGAAAATGTACCTTATTTGCATCAAAAATAAATAGTTTATAAAACAAAATGCATAAAATCAGACACATACATTTAAAACAAGCTCAGCTTATGCACCTATCATACAGCCATACACAGCACTTTCTGGTCACACTGGCCAATCACACAGTTAAACCATAGGTGTACTAATTATAACAAAAACCGACAACTAAAAACTCTAAAGGCACGTTAATCATGTACCAAATGTTACTGTAGATTAACAAAGATAAGCTGAAAACAGCACAAAACATACTATCGTTTATGTGTGAAAGCTAGCAAAAGCAAACCAGTCAGTCATGAAATTTTCCTGTCAGTAAGGAGCGGATGTCTGTTTTAAATAAATCAGGCATTCCTTCAGTAATACATAACAAAGACCATTAGAAACAAATGCTTCTTTTTGTTTTGTTTTGTCTTCCCACATAAACCCACAAGGCTCAAGTACCTCTTTTGAGGGGTAACCTGGGAGCATTGACTTGTGTGAAGCCACACAGTTTTATAATAATTATTAAGGCAATCAAACTCAGAACTACACAATAAAGGTTATTAGAAGCTTATAGTCTTAACTCTTTAAGTTAACCGGCACCATACCTCTCAACTGCCCAGATTATCACAGAATGTCCACATTTTCCCCTCATATTTTTGGTCTTTTCCTCATAAAATTTGTAGTTTACTGGTAAATCTTTTAGGACTGAAGTCACTAAATAATGGCAGACATTTATGTTTCAGACTTCATATCCTTCTGAAAAATGCATGCTAATGCAAAATCTGCTATTTTATCAATGTTCTAAGTTTATAAGAGTAATTTTTAAAACCTGTCCCTATTTTGTCCCCCAATAGTTTTGGCCTTGACCAGATTTTGTGCTCTAAGAGACTGAGAAGTATGACACGCACACAGCTACTACCTCACTTATTATAAATAGGAGAAAAAAAATGACAGCTTACAGGTTTTAAATCATTCACTCATTCTCCCAGTACCCATTTAATCTAATTTGGTGTCATGGAGAAGCTGCAGCATAGAAACAAATCCTGCAAGTAGCACCAGCCCATGGCATGTGAGGCACACACGCACACAGATGGGCAATTTGGACGGCTGCCAGTTCACCTTCGACATACCATTGGGATGTGAGGGAAACCAGTAAAGACTCATATAGACTCCATACAGACTACACTGACAGGGCAGCAGCTCTGCCCACTGTGCTGTCTACATTTTTTTCCTGTATGTTTTACAGTGTTCAAGCCCTTAAGCCATCTAGGAACACTGTTTCCTGAAAAGCTGGATCACATACCCAGTTTCCCATCCATTCATCAATATTTTTCTAGAAAACCTTACTCAATAAAGAATTACATTTTTACAATGGCAATTTCTTACATAATAAAGGGATTTTCTGTGTCACAAATAAACCTGTTATCTGTGTTCTACATTTAGTAATTTTGTATGATCAATTTGGATCTTTATGTATCCTTAGGTTATCATTAATATTCATAGAGACTAATAACATATTATCCAATGCATTATAAGCCAATATCAATTTACCTCTAAAATAATGCTAATGAATAGTAAAAGACACAGCTTTTTACATCTACGAAACAACTTGTATCTGATGAGAATGGGACTCTTTTTGTGAACTTTCTTTTATTGATTCTATCCCATTTAGTTGTTCATTATTACAAATAATGAATTCATTAATATATTCCAAAATTGGTCTAATAAATGTTTTGTATAAATGTAAATTGTGTTCCACTCAATGTAATATTTTTCAAACTACCTAGCTTACTTCATTGCTTTAAAAACAACTAAATCCACAGTTTTTGAAAAGGAAAAAGTTGATGTGATCATAATGCCCAAATCATTATTTGCGTCCCTCTGTTAGCTCTGTATCTTATAATGGTAAAAGCTCTCTTGGTACATGCTTCCCAAAGTACATAATATTACTATTATTCATACAAAATTTATATCTAAATTCTGAGCCCAATTATTTATCTTGGTGAAATAACAATTAATAGACGTATAATCATTATTATCACTTGGTATAAAACCCAACTTGCAGTCAACTGCATATTTATTATACCAACTAATTGTGCTGTTTGGAAAACAAAGATCCCAATACAGAACCCTGTGGGACTTCTTTCATTACAGGAAGTGGTTTTGAATAACATCCTTTAATAACCACTAATTGTGATCTACCTACCAACCAAGTTGTAATCCAATTTATTAAATAAGGATTATATTTGACATTAGTTCATGGGTGAGTACTTAGCTAGCTGCTCTTGTGGCTCATTTTAAGTCTAGCCAGTTTCCCTTTCTTAACTTGAAATATAGACTGGCCTTACCCATCCCATGTTCGATAATTAGAAGTTATGTCCTTACCATAACGTTCCATGTGGAGTGTTTATCTCGCCTTTGTTCTTACACCTGGGTTCGGAGCCGATCCTCGGCTCCATGTCGGCCGCTTGCAAGCTCTGCATCGAGAAGAAGCTCGAGACCAACCTAACTCCCACAATCCCCCTCTGCCTTTACCTCAGATCTAGTTTGCAAGCAAACCAGAAGTCAGAGAAACATACTCATGCAAAAACTACATAACTGCAAGAACACTTATACCTATATATACATATGTACATACATATATACACAACAACTGCGAATGCAGAAGCAGAATAAACCAGACCAGGCACCAAACTGTACGTTATTCCTGAGGGTGGGAGGGTGGGAATGTAAGAACAAAGGCGAGATGAACACTCCACATGGAACGTTATGGTAAGGACATAACTTCTAAATGTGAGAGTGTTCGATCTCGCCGTTTGTTCTTACACCTGGGTAGCGTCCCTAGCTCCATGTTCCTGAGGAACTCATGGGAGAACGTTCTTGAGCACAGTGGAACCAAAGGTTGCCCTATCCCTAGAAACCTTGTCCACCTTGTAATGAGAAATGAATGTATGTGGTTTAGACCAAGTGGCAGCTGCACAAATAGTGTCTAATGGTAAATGAGCTGCATGAGCCAGGGATGTAGATACTGATCTTGTAGAGTGTCCTTTGGGTTTGAAAGGTAAGGTTTGTTCCGAAGTAGCATAAACAAATATAATGCAATCGGTTAGCCATTTGGAAAGGGTTCGTTTGGTAACTGCTACACCTTTCCTGCTGTCCGCAAAGGCTATAAAAAGTTGATCTGATTTCCTGTGATCCTTTGTTCTATCCAAGTAAAATCTAAGTTGTCTATGAACATCCAACTTGTGTAACATATACTCCAACTTATTGGAGTGATTTTTGAAAAAGGTAGGGAGTTCGATGGATTGATTAATGTTATTAATAGAACAGACTTTGGGGAGAAAGGATGGATTAGTGCGAAGAGATACTCTGTCAGAGTGAAAAATCAGATAAGGGTGCTTAATAGAAAGAGCCTGAAGCTCTGACACCCGCCTAGCCGATGTAATGGCCACCAAAAAGAGGGTCTTCCACGACAAATACTTCAATGGACAAGAGGAAGCCGGTTCAAATGGAGGCAACATCAATTTAGATAATAAAAGGTTCAGATTCCAAGGAGATGTAGGAGTTCTAACTGGTGGTCTAATATGGAAAGATCCTTTTAAAAAGGCCTTACAAAGTCTGTGGGCCATAATAGGTGCCCCACCTTCTTCCACATGAAAATTGGAAATGGCAGCCAATTGCACTCTTAAAGTGGCAGGAGAAGCTCCTTGGTGGAACAACTCTGTTAAAAACTCCAAGATCTTGTTTAAGGGAGCCATAACAGGATCCAAATGCTGTGTATTTGCCCAAAAAACAAAGCGCTTCCATTTACTAGTGTAGGTCTTAGTAGTGGAAGCTATATGAGAAGCCACTAGTATATTCTGAACTGCAGGTGAAAGAAGATCAGACCTGGCTAAGTAGGGAAGCGGAGCAGCCAAGCTGCTAGATGGAGTGAGAAGAGCGAGGGGTGGGGAGCCCCTGATGAGTGGGTCAGTAGATCTGGCTCCGGGTCCAGGATCCAGGGTCCCCGAATGCGGTGTGCCCGAAGAAAGGGAAACCAAATTTGACGAGGCCAGAATGGGGCAATGAGGATAATCGTCCTTTGCAGGTTGTTGGCTTTCTGCAGAAACTTAGCAATCAGGGGAAAGGGCGGAAAAGCGTACAGGAGACCCGGGGACCAATCGTGAGGCAGCGCGTCCCTGGGGACTTCCCCTGGAGGGGGTAATAGGGGAAAGTAGCTCCTGCATTTGGCGTTCATTGGAGACGCAAAAAGATCGCAGGACGGCTGGCCCCACTTGCGAAAAATCTTCTTCGCAACTGACTGTTTTAGGGACCACTCGTGAGGCAACAGGATTGCTCTGCTCAGCCTGTCGGCTATGACGTTGGATGACCCCGGGATGTGCGTTGCAATCAGAAAGCGACCCGTGGACTCCGCCCATTGCCAGATTCTCATGGCCTCTCTGCATAGCTGATAAGACTTGGTTCCCCTTGTTTGTTTATGTACCAGACTACGGACATGTTGTCCGTCTGAACTGCAATAGTCCCTAGAGGAAGAAGGGGAGCAAAGTGTTGCAACGCTAGAAACACTGCCCTCAACTCTAGGACATTGATGTGCAGATTGTACTCTAAATTGGTCCATTCGCCTTGGACTGTCTGTCCCTGAAAGATGCCCCCCCACACTATCAGGGAAGCGTCCGTGGTCACCGTAGCTGTCGTGGGTAGCACAAATGGTCTTCCGCCGGAAAGGTTGCAAGTCTGAAGCCACCAGTCTAGGTGTGATTTGCATGTATTTGTGATCAGAATTTCGTGCGTCAGAGGTAGCTGTTGGAACGACCATTGTGCAAACAGTAGCCATTGTAGAACTCTCATGTGCAGTCTTCCCAATGGTATCGCAATGAGAGAAGCTGCCATGAGACCCAAAACCTTCAGAACCAGTTTTGCTGGGGACTTTCTGGATGACAGAATGAGAGAAATGTGGCTTTGTAGTGAGGCTATCCTTTCTGGAGGAAGTCTTAGAATTAAATGATGCGTATCCAATTCTGCTCCTATGAATGAGATATGCTGTGATGGCTGTAGTGAAGATTTTTCAAAATTTACGGAAATTCCGAGATGAACACAAAGCCGTAGTGTATAATCCCTGGCCTGAACTAGTTGACGCTGGGTGGTGGCAGAAAGGAGCCAGTCGTCCAGATACGGAAACACCTGGAATCCCAGGCATCTCAGGTGAGACGCCACCACTGCCATGCATTTGGTGAAAACCCTGGGGGCTGAGGTCAGACCAAAGGGCAGGGCTCGAAACTGAAAGTGGCTGGCTCCCAGCCGGAAGCGCAAGTGATCCCTGGACGCCCTGGCCATTTTGATGTGGTAGTATGCGTCCTTCAGATCTATTGAGCACATCCAGTCGTCCTTCTGTAAAAATGGAAGGATCGATTGAAGCGTGACCATTCGGAACTTTTCTTTCTTGACGAAGGTATTGAGGTTGCTTAGGTCCAGAATCGGCCTCCAGTCCCCTGTCTTCTTTGGAACTAAAAAGAACCTTGAGTAAGTTCGCAATCCTCTTTGGTCCGCTGGGACTGGTTGGATGACTCTTTTTTCTAGCAGCTTTGAAATTTCTATAGCTGCAGGGTCTCGCAGATGGGGCGGTACATCTGGGAGTTTTCTCTTCGGAATTGGGGGCAATAGGAAGGGTATTCTGTAGCCTCTGGTAACAACGCTTTTTACCCAGTTGTCTGATGTAAGATTTTGCCAGGCCTGAGGGTATAAAGCTAAGCGACCCCCGACTGCCTCCAGAGCAGGACAGTCGGGCCTCCTCTCAGGAGTGCTGGAAAGGTTTTCCAGGGGGTGTATCCCTGTCACCTTGGTTTTGTGGACCCCCTCTGCCGCCAGGGCGGCGTCTTCCACCTCTGCCCCCTCCTCTGCCTCTAGAGGGGGCATCACCCTGTGTGCCTGGGAAAGATCCTTGGGGTTTTCGAAACCACATTTTTCCACCACGTTGCCCTTTGGGGTACGGTCTGGATGGGGTGGAAAAACGGACTCCGACAGCAGACAGAGTCTTTCCCTCCTGCTCACACCGGGTAAGGGTCTCCTTTACTTTGGGGCCAAAGAGAGTGGCACCATCAAATGGGGCGTTAGTAAAGGAAGACTTGAAGGCTTCCGCAAAAGAACATAAGCGCATCCAGGATTGTCTGCGAAGAGCAATCGCTGAAGCTGCTGCCCTACTCGATCCTTCGGCTGCGTATGAGATCAGCCTCATGGACGAGTTTACAATGGATGTAAGGGTATTGAGATGTGCTGTAACTTCTCTGAAACAGCAGCATCTGTAGTACCCTGGAGGGTATCTCCCAACTCTTTGATTAGATCCTCTGTAGCCGTGTGAAGTGGGTCAAGTAGTTCAGGGATCGCATAGAAAAAGCCGCTGAACTAAAAATGCGCTTCCCATACCTGTCCATAGTCCTAGAATCTTTGTTAGGCGGATGGACAGATGAGGAAGATTCAGACATCTCCTTTTTCGTGGCCGCTGCCACCACCATAGCGTCCACTGGCACTCCCTTTGTCAGATAAGCCTTATCCTGAGGGGCAGTAATATATTTGTTAGGCTTTCTAGGGACTGGCTCCACCGTGTCAGGCATCTCCCACGCCCTTCGAGCAATCAGCTCCATCAACTCATCGAAGGGTGGAGTGACCCAGGAGGAGGAAGGGCGAGCACCGAATGCCTTCAGCAAAACTGACTCATCCTCAGAAGGGGGGAGGGCTTGCCAATCACCTCTATGCTTTAGGATCTCCAGGATGTCAGAAAAAGAGACATCCTCTGAGGGTGACTTTTGGGACCCTTCTGACTCATCTAAGTCAGTGTCCGATGTCAATGATTCTTGTGGAGAATCTAAGTGTATCCTCTTACACAATCTTTTCCTCGGGACTTCTTCGGTGGGAGCATCCGAAGAAGCCTCCGAGGAAGAGGGGGCACCCTCCAGGGGTGGCTGAGACACAGGTGCTCGATGCTTAGATGTAGCCGTGGGTGCAGAGGAGGATAACGGTCCTTTATGGGGAGGAGAAGCTGTTTCTGCTGATGTGGTTGTCTGGGTAGACAACACCTTCCTCATGAGGTCGAAGGCCCCCGGGTCCCGAGTCGAGGTATCTCCCGGTTCCGAGGAAATGGGAAGAATCCCCGAGACAGGCACCGAAGGCATCGACCCCGAGGACGGAGCCGAGTCGATCCGAGCCGAGGCCCCGAGAGGGAGAGTCGGAACCGAAACATCGGTCCGACTCTCGGTCCCGGAACCAAGGATGGATCTTCGGCTCCGAGACTCCGGTACCGGATCCGACGGAGTCGAAGTGAATGGCGCCGACCGAGAGAAGGACGGTTCTGGCACCGAGGGCTCCACAATCAGCAGATCAGCCTCTTCCGGCTCCGAAGACTGGATAGGTTTCGGAGGAGGAACAGATGGAGATAAGGGTAGGCCTTCGAGTCTCGACACCAACTGGGAGGAGACAGAGATGAGTTTGGATAAGGCCGTATTCTCCATTAGTTTCTGCACCACGCGGTCTACATTGGTGTCAGAGAGGGGTCTGGAAGAGCACGTCGAAGGAATCGAAGACGGAGCCGACCTCAACAGTGTCGGTGGAGGGAGCTCCGTCACCGGTTCCAAGACTCGAGGCTCGGATACTGACAAAAGTTCAACACTCGGCCCCGAAGTCTGTGGAACTGGTGATCGAACCTTAACTGAAGAGCTCGGAGCTGATGACCTGGGCTCCGACGTCTTCGATTCCTTCAAGGATTTGGATGCCTGGTCTGATGCATCCAGAGCCTCCTGAAAGGTAGGTTTTAAAAGACCCCTATCCATAAGTTTCCTGTGCCTATCTGTCATGACCCTTCCACTGAAAGAATGACAAATTGAACAGTCTTCTTGCAGATGGAGAGGGCCAAGACAGTAGACGCAGGAACTATGGTTATCAGTCACTGACATCTTTTGCCCACATTGGCAACGTTTAAAGCCAGACTTAGCTTTCCTCAGACATCTTATTAAAGTAACAAGGTTAAATTTAATAAAAGTCAAATCCAGTAGTATGTCTAATCCAGTAAGTTTAGTCAAATCCGGTAAAAAGGTCAATCCAATAGTCAATCCAGTAAAAGGGATGTCCAATCCAGTAACTATACTGGGGTTAGGCCCCGAGGGAAAACTCTAATAAAGTTAAAATAACTTTATATGGAACCGAGGATTCCTCGAAACACTATAAACACACACACACACACAGTCACTTAGATAATATTCTGAAGAAAATTTCTTAAGAAATATAAGAAAAAATATAAATCTTAGCTTAAGGTTGCTCGAGCTCATCAAACTGATGCGAACGCTGCAGCGGCAAACTAGATCTGAGGTAAAGGCAGAGGGGGATTGTGGGAGTTAGGTTGGTCTCGAGCTTCTTCTCGATGCAGAGCTTGCAAGCGGCCGACATGGAGCCGAGGATCGGCTCCGAACCCAGGTGTAAGAACAAACGGCGAGATCGAACACTCTCACATTTATATATTACCCCAATGAGAATGACTGGGATTATGCCACAGATAACCTAAGTGGACCCATACACTGAATAAAGCATTTAGGAGGTGCCACTATCCATTAGTAGTACAGCGGCAGTCCTGTGGTAAATTTTGTTTCCCATCCATAGATCTAAACTGCATTTGAAAATGAACATGAATGTACTTTGTTTTATGTGGCTGGGGAGTCTGTTCCACAGCTGTGGTATCCTCTGCACGATATACCTGTCCTTCCAAACAATTCTGTTGATGTTGCAGAAGAGATTTAGATCCCCAGACCAAGTATCTCTGAGACCAAGTATCTCTGATCTGTTTGACTTCCTGATGTGCAGTAAATCCATCAGTAATGGGTCGGAGGATACCTTGTATGCTAGACACAGGTCACCTCTTAGCAATCTGTAGGATACTGAATATAGTGACGGAGCTTTGAGATAGTCTATGTAGGACATGCTGTTTACGCTTTGTATTCTTTTAGTAAGGTATCTCTTTGAGCATTCCGGTTGTTGCATGTATCTGGATAGATACATGCCAAAGGGGGAATTATATTCAATGACTGGCCTAATTAGGTGAGTAAATGGAGACAATGCCATTCCTAGATCCAGACAATCCCTTTGTTAAGCTGTGCAATATACAAGGGTTTTCTTACAACAACTGACACATGTTGGTCACAGGTTAGGCCACTTTCATCATAAGTTCCTAAATCTTGAACAACTGGGTCAACTCTTAGGGGTATATTACCAATGTGGTAGTTTCCTGAGGTAGATGACTTCCCAAATGATACAACAATGCATTTTTTTTTGCTTTTAATTTCAGTCCATGATTTTGGAATAACCTATTTGAGACAAACATTCAGGATGGCTTACTTATTTGGATATTGAATGACAGCTCCTCGCATGCAGTCATCTGCAAACTTAGTCAGCCACAGCCCTTTAGTATTGGCTTCTACTTCAGAAAAGTAGATGCTAAACAGGAAAGGTCCCAGCATAGACACCTGGGATACTCCAGTGGTGACAGGTCTCTTTGTGGGGGTAATACCCCCTATTTTGATTACCTGCATCCTATCTGTGAGCCAATTGGCAATCTAATGGGTGACATAGGGGGGATATTTCCAGTTTAGTTAACTTTTCTACTGTGCCTGACTGCGGAATTGTTTCAAAAGCTTTGGCCAGGTTGAGGTATATGGTATGTACAATTCACCTTCATCCATAACTTTGGTGACCTTTTCAAAAAAAAAAATCTACCAGGTTGATTAAGCTTGACCTATCCTAGATGAATTCAAACTGAGATGGGTCCAGTGTTTGGAGGTTCCCTATGACCTGACTGATTAATTCCATGATATGTGTTTCCATGGCTTTGCCTATGAGGCTGGTTAGACTTACGGGTCTATAATTGCCGGGGTCTGTGGAAGGTCCTACTTTATCCAGGGGACTTTGCCATTGGCTAAGGTACCGCACATTCTACATAATGAAATACATGACAAGCTTTACTTAAATCCAAAAATATAACTAATATTCATAATCCTAAATCCATTGCCATAGTCACTAAAGTACATAATTCAATACAATTAGTTTGAGTTGATTTCACTTTGGTGAAACCGTGCTGATAAATGTCAACCAAATCCATATTCTTACTATCTAGTTCCATGAGTTCAAGCAATCATCTCTCAAAGCATTTACAAATAATTGAGGTAAGACTTATTGCCCTATAACTGTTTACTACTTCATGTTTACCCTTTTTATATAATGGAGGAGTAATTGATGTCTTCCAAAAATGAGGAACTGTATATTTACCTAGAAGAGAATTAAAGATATCAACTAATACAGAAGTTGACTCTTTCTCTAAATTAATAATAATAATAGATGGAATGCTATCCAGTTCCATGAAGATAAGTCATTTAAGAAATTAAATAAAAGTAATGATCAAGTCCTCAGAAATAACTGGACATCCGCAATCATATCTCTCCAGTGGATGTAAATAGTAAATAAAATCATTGTTACTAATACATTGTGTCTTTCGGCTTTTCCCGGTTAGGGGTCGCCACAGCGGAACTCCGGTCCGCTAATGATTGGTAGTTGATTTTTACGTGCCGAGTTACCAGCCCTGACGCACAACCTTCGACGAAGGTACGCCCATTCACGCATGCCTCCACGCAGAAGACGCTCTAGCTGAGAATCGAACCGGACAGCGTCTTACTGTGAGGCAACAACGCTACCGCAGCACCAGCACCGCGGGTTACTGTTACTAATACATACCGATGCAAAATAGTTGTTGAATTCAGTAGCAATCTCACCCAATTCTGTTATAATATTCCTATTAGCTTCTAAGGTCAGAATTGCACTTTTAACTTTTCTGAAAGAGTTAATATTCTTACAATATGCCTTCTTGGTATCTAATGCCAATTGCCAATCCCTTCTCAAAGTTCTTTCTTTACTCCCTGTTTCTAAATTTTAATTATTTTTATATACTATTCTATTTAGTTTTATTTAATCTTATGGGAAATTCATTATAGGTCTTAAACATTCCTTTTTTCTTCTGTAAGGTATTATCAGTGAATTATGCCACCAATAAGGACATTTATTATCTTTTCAGTTTTTTCTAATTATGGTGGCTGCCAAAAAAGCAGTTACTAGAAAATGGAAATCAAAGTCTAGACCAACTTTACCAGCAGTAATGAATATAGTAACAGAGTATATCACATTTCTGTCTTTCACCTACAACCTTTCTGTATAGAGTATTAATTATATGGATGTTTATTACAGAAAGATTTCAGTTTTAAAAGATTTAAATCATGATTATATTGAAAGTCTGCGTATTCCAATACTTATTTGCATTTTGAAAGTTGCATCCATTTAAGCAGAAATGCAGTTTTGTAAAAGGGCAAATGGTGCTGTTAGCTAGGATAATTTCAGATGAAGTGGAACTAAAAGTTGAAATAGAGTATTTTACGTCCATGCTGCATGAAAGGTGCTACCCTGAGGGTTTACTTGAAGTCCATCAAGAAATCAACAAGGGAAGGGATTTAAACCTCCTTCCTATTTTGTTAAACGGGGCAACTGTAAGCATTTCTGGCCTGTGAGTATTGTGAATGGCAAGAAAAATGAGGTGCCGTTTGGCAACAGTTTAATGTTAAAATGTTGTTCTTCTTTCGGCTTTTCCTGGTTAGGGGTCGCCACAGCGGAACTCTTAAAAGACAAGAGCTATGAGTGTAATGTAGTTCTGATGAAGTCCTAGTACTTTGGGGGACAAAAGTGCACAACTCTTTAGAACTTTCAATAAAACTTCTTAAAATATACCGCAACCTCATTGCAGCTGTCGGTTCTTGTGGCTGGCTGTTTTGCCGTACTATGTCAAGGTAATTCCAATTCTGTATCATAGCTAAAAATAAATGACTTCCTTAGTTGCATGAATTTGCTCATCCAGTATCTCTGACAGAGCAGTCTGCAGGGAATCTTTAAAGTCTGCCAAATCATTACATTCCCAGAAAATATGTTCCATATTACATCTTTCTTCCCCATCACACCCCCAACATTTGCTGTCTACCTGAGGAAAAATTCTTTGGAGTCTACTTGAGGTATAGCAATACCTATGTAAAGACTTCCAAGTAAAGATCCTAAATATTCTACTTTGTTGCATATTTGGGAGACGTACATATACCCCCCATTATTTCTTCGTGAATTGCTTATCCAATCTCTCTTCCCAATCCTTTCTGACCTCCTCTGATTCTGATAGTTAATAGGTAAGTACTAAGCTAGCCGCCCTTGTGGGCCATTTTAAACCTAGCCAATTTCCTTCAAAGGTGACAATCAAACCCACTACCTTGTGTCTGTCAGGTAAACACCTTCACCATTATGTCACCCCCAATCTCACATGTTTATAGTTACTATGAATGTCATCCAGGAGACCATTACGTAGCCTAGCCCAAATTCTCAATTAGTCCAGATCACTGTCAATGTCATACAGTAGATAAATGAAGGTAGAAAGATTCAAACCCTGCAACCATGTCACAGGAAGCAGCTCAATAACAAGTTAAAGTTTTATCAAGATCGCCTGAATCAAGTGTTGATTTTTTTTTTTTTAAACAGGGGCCACCATGAACCATGACCTCATTCAAAACAGATAGAAAGAAAAAAAAAACTATTCAAGGATGAAATGATAATTTGATAAATCACAGGCCCCAACAGAGTGCCAACATGCATAAAAAAAGATAAAAAATGCAGAAGAGTGAATCGTGAACATTGCTCTTCTTCTTTAAACTTTTTTTGCAGGGGGCAAGCCCCCCTTGCAGCCCCAGATGCAGCCCAGAATTATATATACTAACTCTGAGACTGTCATACCTTGGAGAAGTGGCTATCTCAAACTTAGTATAAGGAAGCCTGTTTTTTTTTAGCCATTATCATTCAATATTTTGCATGCTCTACTAATTAAGACAGCTTTTAGGTTTCAATTAAAAAGAAACTGTATCGAGTTAATTCAGTTGTAATAGGCAAGCTAGCTTATATAGGTACTTTTTATATTATAGCATGCAATGAGGAAAAGGAGATTGCATAGGTAATGCTTAGTATTATTTGGGGCTCAAGACTGAAGCTAGTTAAGTGGAAGTTTGTATATGAGTGAGAGCGATGGTGATTTAGGATTAATCAAGCAATAATATTTGCAGCCACAATACATTTGTACTTGATCATGAAATGCAGTACTGATAAAAAACTAACTGGAAATGTTTTGGAAGAAAAATATAAGGAGTATTGAGAAAAAGCAGAACATGTAAAAAAAGGAAAAGAAACATTATTAATGACAAACATAAGAGCGTAGCAAAATAAAATATTTATGAGAAATTTACATTTAGAAAACCTTGTGAAAAAAATGGAAAACAATAATATATAAATATAATGAAAAAGTTTTACTATGTCAATTCATGGGAGTGTTTGGATGAAGGCATTATAAATGCAATTAATAGGAGGAAAATAAGTTGTAAGAAATTAAAGTGGCAAGATTTTTTATGGTAACTTACAATAAAAACATTACATGTAAAAGTAAATGCTATATAAAGCATTAGGGAAAAAAACTGTTATTGCAAAAAAGAAGAAATTACAGAGCATATTTTATTAGAGTGTGAAAGAATAAAAAGTGTGGGAAACTTTGATTATGTAAAACATGTTGGGAAATATTAAGAATTTTGGAGATACTGACAATAGAATAATACTGCATGGGTATTATAATATATAAGAAAAGTTACACAGTAAATTTGAAAAAAAGTTTTGAGTGGTTTGGAAAATCTGGAAAGCAATGATAAAGTGTTAGTTCATAGAAAGTGAATATTAACAGAAATTTTAAAAAGATAAAAATGTGGTTGTGGTGGAAAACAGTGGAGGAATTAAACATTTCATTATGTGTGATAAATATTTTGTTGTGAATATGATGAATAAGAGAAGACTAAGAGAAGATGATGGATAAGAAAATAAGCATTCTATGTAAACTATATTTATATATATATATATATATATATATATATATATATATATATATATATATATATCTACTTCCAAATGTCGAAAAAACATAATCACGAAATTCAGAATCCTGAGACCATAATGTTGAACGTCTTATTTCTCAAATGTTGACAATATCAAAACTGGAATTATTGAAAGGAAGTTAATTATTTTGTATTATACTGCGAAATGGTGCAGTACCTCTTTAAAGTGACAGAGTTCTGTAGTGAATGGCATGGTGGCTGTTAAGGTCAGAGGTAGTGGTCTGTTGTGTTTTACACAGTTGTACGAGGTGTGAAACGGCCGTTCTAGTTAATGCAATGGATGGGCAAGTGTGTCATGTGGCCCGGACATAATAATTAAACAAATGGTGGTGTAAGAGTTATTTTTGAGCATTACTGTAGTATCGAACAGTATATTTACAGTCTTCTTTGGTGTAGTGCATTCTCGGAGTTGATCTATTTAATTAGCAGGGGGTGTGGGGGGTGCAGGTTGCACAGCCCCCCTGCTTAACACAGAGAACTAGATGGTTGTTTGTTTCTATTTGGTAGTAGTGTAGGTTAGATTTTGCTTGTTGAATTTCGATATTTTGGGTGTCGATGTTATGACAGGATATAAGATATAGGAGTTTAGGCATTATGCTCTCAAGATTATGAATTTCATGATTTTGTTTTTTCGACATTTGAAAGTAGATATATATATATATATATAGATATAGATATAGATATGTTTGAAAATGTAAATGACATATATAATGTAAATATGTGAATTTTAAATAAAAGACCCCTACTCTTTTCAATAACTGCTGTGGGATCTTTTTCACCCACCTGAGCTACAACCAACTCAGGAAGATGGGACCTCACATTAAAATCTCATCCAAAGAATACAAGAAACAACCCAAATTCATTGTAAGACAGCTCACTTGGAGGACTAAACAGAATCTAGTAAAGGTCAAAGGGAAACACATGAGCAAAACATCCTTATTTCATATCATTATTTTGAATGCAGAAATGACTTGCTGTACAGGGTGACCAAATAATGGAACCATATACTAAGCCGGATGTTTGTGCCAAACCATTCAGAACACCTACAATGAAGTTAGTACTTAGCCATATTCTGTGGGAACATTTGCACAAGACCAAGACATATATTCTAGATAGATTTTGCTGTTCTGGTATTATTATTAACTTTTTTGTGTTGCTTGCTCAGAATGTCACATGATGTAATTTAACCCAGATTTTAGGAACCCCTTCATACCCCTATCTACAATAGAAATCTTGTTCAAGTGAATAGCAAAAGGCATTGTAGAGTCACCTGCAAATTCAGGCAAGACAACAGTATATACTGATGATCGCTGACAATGCAACTAATTGTCTGAAGCAGTAGTGTTGCAGACAGTGAATCCCAAATCTATTGAAAAGAAAAAAGAATACTCAAGAGAAATTCTTAACAACCAGGGAACACCAGTCGTGTAAAGTAAATCATAGGTTTTGCCAGTTCTTTCAGCTGAAACGTCTAAGAACCTCAGAAAAATGAGCTACCTGAATATTTTAACAAAACCTTAAAAGTACATGTTGAGGAAAACTATGGAAGAGAATGAATAAACTGGGGTGAACTGCTTCCCTATCTTCTTTTTGCTGTGATGGAAGTACCCAAGTCTCAATGTGTTCACTCTAATAGGGCTGTAATATGGCACACATCACCAAGGCTTGCTGAAAATACCGAAAGATGCAAGGGAAGAGAAAAACACCCACATTAACAGTGCAACAGAACACTACCCTCTTGCAGGAAAGGTTAGACACTGTAATGCCCATAGTAAAGAAGCGTGGAGAAAGACTACAGGTACAACAGAGGGCATATAACAGAAATACCCATCTTTGAAAATTCAAAAACAGGGCACAAAGTGTCTGTTTTGTTGCACACTGCTGAAAACAGGTCCCTAGCATCCAATACTTCAAGGGGATGGACTAATGGAAAGATTAAGCAAGGCAAGATTTCTATCCACTTTTGATTTAACAAATAGATACTGGCAAAACCCATTAGCCCCAGAGCCAAGACAAAAATGGCATTCTCTATAACTGATGTAACTCAATCACTACAAAGTCATGTCACTTAGACTTCATGCAGTACCAGTCACAAAAAAGTGGCTAATAGGCAGGGTCCCTAGACTACATATCAGATATTCCACAGCCTACCTTGACAACATAGTGATCTTAGACTGGTTAAGCCATCTCCTGAAGGTCCAGACAATACTTTTCTCCTTGTATCAGATTGGACTAGTGGCCAACCCAACAAATTGTAATTTGGGGGTATTGGCAGGCTGTTATTTGGGCTATATACTAGACAGAGGTATATTAAAACCACAAGCAGAGAAGGGGAAATGGTATGAAATTGGCCTACAATCACCACCAAAAGAGAGGTCAATGTTTTCCTAGGATTAGCCAGTTACTAGGGCAGATACTACAGAACAGACATCTTGGATATTAAAAGGAAACGTATATTCTGAGCCAGATTTTGCTGTGTCACTTGCCACCTCCAGTGATGGCCCAGAGGTGGGCATTGAGACAGTCTTGTCACATGTAGTTGATCACATTTCTTACATTAGGCTTACACTCAGCAATACTGAAAAGAAATACTCTGCAACAGAGATGGCATGCCTAGCAATCCAGTGGGCTTCGTACATATCCAGCTGGACTGGGAGGCTGGCATAATATTTAAGGTGTTTACCTTATAGACACAAGGAGCGGGGTTTGATTCACACATGGGGTCACTGGTTAGGCTTAAAATCACACACAAGGGCAGTTAACCTAATAGTAACCTTTGAACCTATATAGACAGAATGGCTCTAATGCTAAACTTTCTATATAGACATTATCTCTTCAAACTTTTTAGTTAAGGGCTTTTCAACACAGCTATTTCAATGCAGATGGGTTGTTCTGCACTTACTCTCCATTACTGAAGCCAGAACAGATGTTTCTCTGCTGGGGTAGCCATGTGACAGAGTGACCACAGCTGGATTACACCCAGTGCTCTTGTCTGCTGCATGCACAAATGGGGTGAAGTTTCTCACAGGATAGGATACTGAAGCAAAATATTCTGCATTACTAGCAAAAAGGCAAAGTTGCATGTCTTCCCTGCTGTTGAGTGACCTTTAAAGACATGCAGGTAGGTGTGTGTGCCTTCTGTGAGGTTGGGCACCAGGCTGGCAACTTGACACCGTAAAAATCCACTGCCAATCAAGAGCGGACAGGTGATTTGCTGTGGCGACCCCTAACTGGGAAAAGCCGAAAGACTTTTTTACTAGCAAAAAGACAAAGTCAGAAGAAGGCAGATATCCTAAGTAACTAACTGGAAACAAAATACCTCAAGCTGTACATTAGTAATGTTAGTAATATGGTGAGTTATATTCTAGCCTCCTACGGAGTGGACTTGAGAAGTATCAAGTAAGACATTAGAAGGAGTATCCTGGAGTAAGGAAGGAAGCCTGCTGAGTCTTTAATCCTAGTGAGGTTGGAGAAGGGTATACTGAACTAAAGAAGGAAGCCTTTAATTGCTACAGGTCTAGAGACTAGAAGAACCTCTTCTACTGTGTGCTAGTTTGCTACCGTCTCTAAGATGAAAAGAAAGTTGCACTTGTTATCCTGTGCAAGTTGTTAACTTCCAGTAAGTACTGCTTTATTCTTTTTTGAAATGCACTGTCTCATGAATTAAAGTTAACAGTGGATGAGAACAGTGCGTCTTGCTTTGGTATAACATAAAATGTATAACATGGTATAAAGGCATAACATGTACAGGTACAGCATATATAACATGGTATAAAGGTATAACATGTAAAAGTTCCCTGTTACCTAAAGAGACAAGAAAGTACATGCTGTCTAAACCTGAACACTTGACTAACAATTTGTATATGCTTTCTAGCACGCTACCTAGCCAGGATACCTAGCAGCCATACCCTCCCTCTACCCCTAAAGGTTTTCTCTTATACCTATCCTATCCCTCTACCCCTTACACCATCTATTTATTTCTATCCTTGTACTGTCTCCTGCAACTCTTTCTTGAGCTCCGCATACCTTCTACCAACCCTCTCTGCTCACCAGCTTCAGCTGCAATTTCATTATTTGTCCACTGATGGCACCATAACCTAGGCTGTTTCCTAGCGTTGTTTGCCCTCACATTAACTGGTGTAAGGTTCAGGCCCTACACTAATTTAGGATAGCCTAAGTATATTTTCTCCTGCACAGGCTGAGAAGCTCTTTCCTATCCTGCTATTATCACTCTGTCTGAGACTCCCTCCCAATACCTGATACCCATCTCTCTACTGTCCCTTACCTTGCACTTCCCAGCTTCTACCCCTCCACACTTCACTGTATCTACTGAACTGTTCCTCAGAATTCACCTGCACACAGATAGGTTTTCTGCTAGTCCTTAGCCACTTGTTTCTTCCTCCCTCTGTTCACCCTGCGGGCTCACTCTTCTCCCCTACCCCCAATTCCCACCCACCCCCAGTGCTCCTACATTTATACCTCATAAGACACTCCCCTTCCTGTAATTATCCAATTAGCGCATTACCTTTACCCACACTCTAAATACAGACACTCTCTTACACTCACTGCTTCTACTTTCATACTATCTCTATCCTTCCTGGCTTTCCTATCTATCCTATTACTACTTTACTTACATTACTCCCCATTCCACCATGCTTACATCACATCAGCCTAAACTTAAAAACTTATTCCTCTCTATTACATCAATACACATACTACTCATACCACTCATACTTACATGGTATGAAAACTCACACAGCACTGCACCCCTCCATCCTCTAAAACAAACACCTACCAATCTACCTACTACCCACAACCATGCAAACATCACCTCTACCTCAACCTACCTCTCCCCAAAGTATCATAGGCTAGCCCACATTAATCTCCAACAAACCAGAAAATCACTATATACTCTCTTCAAACACATTACAACAACACCCTCTTCTTCATGGGGATATCCACCCTAACCCAGGACCTAACAATATCCTACTAAACCCCCAACAGCCCAAACCACCATTAATATAACCCTGACCAAAACTACTAACTCCTTATTGATAGCCCATCTTAATATACAGACCTTAAACAATAAAATTAGCCAACTGTATACTCTACTGGACATACATTCCTTTGATGTCCATTGCCTAACAGAAACTTGGCTCAAACCAGGAACAAAAGATAATGAGGTCATCCCACCAGGATACAATATAATAAGGGCAGACAGAACTACAAAAAAAGGTGGAGGTGTAGCAATTTTGTATAAATCTGATCTAAATATATATCTAGTAGACTTACAATTACCATTAGATAATCATGCAGAAATCTTTGTCTCTAAACTCCAGCTCTATTCTAGCAAAGCTATCTATATAATATGCTCCTACCTACCTCCAGGCAATAATATCAACACCCTGGAAAATATCCTATGCTTCCTCTCATCTTCCCTCCCTCAAGAAACTCTAGCACTTGGAGACTTCAATATAGACTGGAACTGCTGTACTTCCAATCAACCTTCAATCCATATAAACTTGTATGTTTTTTCTCAATTTATCACCACCCCTACAAGAATCTATAAGCCTACTAACAAAGAGAGTACATTAGATTGGTTCCTAGTAAGAAACCATCCCCTCACTTATACTGCAGACACCCTACCTGATGACATTAGCAACCTTTCACTCACCTATATAATTAGGCATAAAACCTTCTTCACTAAACAGCCTATCTTTAAAACTATACGAAACAAAAACACTTTAATGCTGTAAGTTTCCAAGCTGAGTTACAAGCCTGTGATTGGTCTCCCTTAAAAAAACTCTCACTTGATGAAGCAGTATCCTATTTTAACTCCAAATTCTTACAAATACTGGAATACCATGCCCCTAGTTGATCCATAAGAGCCAGAAGTAAAGCAGCACCATGGCTCTCTAAAGAGACAAGATAAAAAATCCTAGTAAGAAATAAGATCTGGTCTAAATGGAGATGTAGTAAAAGCCCAGCTGATCACCAGAACTATAAACCACATAGAAACACAACAAAGAAAGCTATACTCCTTGATAAAAAAAAACTACTACTTTAAACTCCAAGACAGGCATCAGCAAACCCCCCCAAACATTTTGGACAGCTATTAACAGACTTTTACACCCAGGACACTCCAAGAATCCAACTCCTACAGCACTTTCCCTAAGTACATCTAAGGAGATTGATGACACCTTCAATACCTGCTTTACTGAAACTGTACAGTCTCTCGCAAATTCCTTACCTCTTGTTACCACAAACCTATCATTCTCCATGACTAGCAAACCCCCTACCTTTCTACTAAATCCAGTCTCTACATCTTTAATCCACACCTTACTAATGAAACGTAAACCATGTAACCCATCCGCTGATCTCTTACCAGCGGAATACCTGCAAATTGCAGCTAAAGTTCTCTCCTATCCTATTTCCATACTAATCAATAGAACTATTACTGAAGGTTATATCCCATCTCTCTGAAAAATATCACACAGAATTCCTCTTCATAAGGGTGGTAACTCAACCGAAATATCTATCACCCCATAGCCCTGCTCTCCCCTCTAGCCAAAATAATGGAAAATGTGTACACCGCCAACTACTTGATCACCTTCTCCTACATAACCTTCTAGCAGACTGTCAGCATGGTTTTAGGCCATACCACAGCACTACTACTGCCCTACTATCCTTCACAGATTGCATCAACAAGCATTGTAACAATAATAGGCTTTCTACTGCTTTGTTTATAGACCTATCAAAAGCCTTTGTTATGGTGAACCATCAATTACTACTACAAATATTAGAACAATGCTCACTCAACACAAAGACATTACAGTGGTTTAAGTCTTACCTAGAAAACAGACAGCAAGCTGTTCTCTGGGACAACAACCTCTCTACTCTTCTTCCTATTACTCTTGGGGTACCACAAGGCTCTATCCTAGGACCTCTCCTCTTCTCTATTTTTATCAAGAATCTACAGCTAAATATTCTACAATCTACCTACATACAATATGCAGATGATTCCACATTAGTGTGTTCTGCCACCTCATCAGCCGAGCTCCAATCTATCACCCAGTCAGTATTTACCTCAGTTGAAAAATGTTTTTCTTTGCAATGTTGCCTCCTACTAAACACCAGAAAAAAATAAGTTACTTGTTTAAGCTCCTATGCAGAAGTCCCCTCCAATAGATCTAACAGTCAAATCCAGCAATGGTACTATAATTACACCTGATCCAACCACCAAGCTCTTAGGAGTAACAACAGATCACAATCTCAACTTTGGCACAGATATTAGCACTACAATTAAAACTGTTAACAGAAAACTGGGCTCACTGTACAAGATAAAGTCCTTCCTCACCCCTGAAGCCAAAACTACCATTGCCCATACTCACCCGATGTCTACTCTCCTCTATGCTTCATCTATCTATACAAATCTTTCCAAGACTAACCTAAACAAACTAGCAACCTCCTACAACAACATTGCCAGATTTGCTACAGGTTCACCATATAGAACTCATCACTGTTTAAACCTCAAACAACTAGGCTGGCTTGAACTCCAAAACCAGCTACTATTTCAGCAACTTACAATTACCCATAAGATTCTCTTTCACACTGATAGGACTCCTATTCTTTGTAGTATTGCCACTCCTTATAGAAATCTTACTACCCTACGCTCAGGAAATAAATTAAAAGTAACCTCCCAGAAATCCCTTAATAAAGCCAGGGACTCCCTCTTTTCAAATTCTGTGGGTAAGAATTGGAACAAACTCCTCAGCAACCTACAATTACTTTCATCGTTATCACTTTTCAAACAGCAGCTAAAACTAAACCTTAAAGAACATTAGTTATGCCCATATACTAACCCAAAGCTATCATAATTCCTTTTACCCACTAGGACACAATCGCATCTTATTGAGTAATAGTCAATACTGTAGTTTTTCTTATTTCCTTCTAACTTCATTATACTTACTCTGCACTTTTCTAAAATCCCTCACCTCTTCCTGATATTGTTCTATGTCAATGTTAACTCCTATGCTACCTATGACATTTCACACTTCCTGACATTCTTCTATGTCAATGTTAATACTTATGCTACCTATGACATTTCACGCAAACCTTGTCTAACGTAACTACTACCCTTCACCCCTCCACACTTTTTTTTGTCCAACTATTGCCAAACATTATTCCTTTTGTATATACTACTCATAATACTACTTACTCAGCACCATAACTTTTCCTTCTCTAATGTTGTTTCTTCCTTCTTTGCTAACCTAAACCTTCTTTTATTTTATTTTTTTTACCATTTTTCTAATCTTTGCTATTTGAAGCCACTTGAGTTCATTAGACTACACCCTTTAACGGTGAACTGCACTAATTCTTTGTAATAATTTACTGTTTACAATATATTTTTATTTGTAGTCCTGTCACATTACCTTAATGTTGGAGCTTATCTCCCCGGGTCTCTATTGAAAATGGACATGTATCCAGTTAGACTAGCCCAGTCAACAAATGTAAAATAAATAAATAAATAAAACATTTCTTCATTTCTATTGAGTTTGTAAATTAATCCCAAATATTAATCACAATTGGCTTGAGACTCTTTTTTATTATGAATATTAGCCTACCACTGTCACACACTACAAACAAGCTGAACATTATTCTTCAAGAACCACTATGGTCAGAAACTGAAAAATGTGTATCTTTATATCTTTGCTTTATTTTATATGCTGCATGTATGTCTTTACACAACTGTAAGCAGTTATTTATCATTATTTATTTGTCTTTATTTGCAAAGAAAATCTGACAAGGCATTGAACACTTTTCAGCAAAGGCCTGGGGAGAAAAGCTCTGGAGTTACAATAATACATGAAACAGTCATAAAATCAGAATCAAAATAATGCATGAAACAGAATCATAAAACAAGTACATGATTCGCAGCACTTATTTGTTTTAACTTGTACACTACTCTTGTATTTAACTATTGGTCAAAACAGAGGAATACAGAAGAGAAAATTGTAGAATATAAAAATGGACAAACCAAACGAAGCAAGATATCCAACAGTTGCAGGCAAAAGTCTTTAAAGTAAAAAAGTTTAATATAAAAACTCTACACGTTTTCGTCACCCTAGATAGGGTAACTTCTTCAGAAAGTAAAACAATGGCTACAAAGTAACCACTTTTTTAAAAAGGCCGGTGCCTAGCATCATGTGATAGTAGCAGCCAATCAATTAACCCTAAAAGTATATAGAGAGAAAAATATATTAACAATAGTGTCAGCTTAACTATTTCAAACAAATCAAGCATACATTAAAGGTATTTAAACAAAATCCTAAACTATTTAAATAAATATATATGATAAAGTGTCACTAATGAAACCAAACTAAATCATACATAAGTATCCATAAGAATGACTCGTACATAAAAACGTACTTAAGGACTGAGTACTGTATAAGGTAAATAAATGTTTACTAAAGCAAGTTGTTAATCGCAACCAAAGAGTAAACAACATGTTAGTATAACCAAATAACCAACTAAGTTCACATGTTAATATGTGTAAACGTGTAGTAACGAATTTTTAAAAATAAATATTCTGTTGGTCTAATTTACATCGGCTCGTGAAGATGATGGATTCATCTCATAAGATTTTTTAATTTCAGTAAACAGACTGGTAATTCATTTGAGGTAGGCAACAATGGCAGGCATTTTATTAAACATAAATTGAACTGTGAATCTAAGGGCATAATTTATTTAGCAAGTTGCAATAACTGTCCAGCGTTTTACATGGGTAAAACTGACCGGAAGTTCCGTGAAAGAATCTACGAGCATTCATATGCAATAGCTAAAAATAAAAATGCCCTAGCCAAGCATATTTCTTTAAACAACGGTCATACTTTTGGCTTTCAAGCCATTGACCAACTATTGCCAGACATTAGGGGTGGTCCTCATTCGGTGCTCCTTAAGGCACGAGAATTAGAATGGCAACTAGCTTTCAACGCCTTTTCTTTCCCCGGCTTGAATGACAATTGTAATATTTCCTGTTTACTGAAATTGAAAAATCTTATGAGATGAATCCATTGTTGAAGTTGAAGTAATTACAACCATATCAGTATTTATAGGTCTATGACCTATAGGGAAGATTGCATGCAAGTTTTGTGATTTTATTATAGCATTGCTTTTATTTAGGAGACACCCTGGAGTACAGATTACTAAGTATAGGTGAGGCATGTAGTATTTACTGCTGTCTTGTGTGAAATGTATTTATGTAGTTTTGGGTTCCAAGTTTCTGATATGTCTTTTTACTACTTCTTACATTTGTAAGTCAGATTTTGGGTTATCACCTATATTCACCCCAGTATGACTTGCTTGTTGAATTTGAGTGCTGTTTCGGGAAGTAATAGGTCTGGATTAATATCATTCTGTGATTTGTCCATGAAAAGGAGTAATTTAGCCTTCTTGGAATTAGTTAGGAGTTGTTCAGCCAAGACACAAAGGAGGAAAATTATTACCGAGATTCAGTTTGCAATGAGTTAACATTTTCTGCTGTACTGATGAGCATCACATCATCTGCATATTGTACCAGCATGGCATAATTAGAAGCTGTTTGAAATGAGTTACTATTTTCTGCTGTATAGATGAGCATCAAATTGTTTGCTTATTATACCAGTATGGTATGATTAACAGCTGCCTAAAAATCATTTAAGATGTTGAAACATTAATGCCCTAAGATTGATCCTTGGAGTACCCCCTACTTGGCAGAAAGGTGGTGAGTTTGGACTCTCACTTTGCAGATTGGTGTCTGCTTGAAAGATAGCTACTGGACCATTGTAAGGTTGACAGACAGGTCTAGGAGTTTTAATTTTTTAATGAGTATGGAGGGCATATGGTGGAGATTAGTTTACCATATTGTGGCTGACAATATTTATGAAGTTCAGAAGCACTGTTGCAGTATTGTGATTGGATTTGAATGAAGCCATGCTGTGTTGGGAAGACAATTTTATTGTCTAAGAGATACTGTAGCAATTGGGTATGGATACATTTTTGAAGGATTTTTGAGAAGCCTGGGGAGAAAAGCTCTGGAGTTATGAAACAAGTTTTAAACACACTGCATTAAAGCATTTCTCTGCATTTGCAAAGCAGTGCTTAAACTAGGCTATCATTTGGTTTGTGCTTGTTTTTAGTAGTACATTCCTTCATTCTAAAACTACACAGTAAAAGAGCACTGCAATGCCAAAGGTTCATCAGGTCTATGGTTACAGAGAGAGGGACAGAAGGCACCTGGAAGTGAGCATCTCCAAAGACTCAAGAGGCTTATAGCCATAGTAGGACAGAAAAGACTACCAACAGCCTGCTGTGTGGGCTACCCCCACAACAAGTTAAAAATCTTAAAAATTGATGGTTAAATGATTAATATAGCAGGGAGACAAATTCCTCAAAGAAAGAATTAAGAGATTTAGATTTCAATGAAACCCTACACGATGGGCAATATGAAGC
Organism: Protopterus annectens; assembly: GCF_019279795.1. Taxonomy (NCBI): domain Eukaryota; kingdom Metazoa; phylum Chordata; order Ceratodontiformes; family Protopteridae; genus Protopterus; species Protopterus annectens. Next base: position 1,991,171,339 of record NC_056741.1, read on the forward strand.
TGAACAGAATGGAAGTGTCACAAAAGGGTAAAACCAACCAATCCATGCTTTCTGAACGTGTGTCAGTGCAGAAGGTGTCCTGTAGAAAGAAACACACACACAGACAAAACAAAAACTTCGTGTTTAGGAGATAGCTGTCCATTAAGCTGAAATTTTAACACCTATCTCTCTAAACCACAAAAATACCTCCCAGATACGGCACAAAGAAAATGTATCCTCAGCAACCTCAAGAGCATTCTATAAAATCAACACCCAACATGACACATATGGCCACATCTCATGGTGTCGCAGCTTCTAAGACCATAAGGCACACCACCATCATACAATCCAAAATTGTAGTCACAAGAGACTCCACTGTGAGTCACAAGAGACTCCACTGTGAGACACAAGATGTGCCTCTCACCAGGCTAAGCAAAGAAAGTCACTGTCGGCTGTCTGTCAGGGGCAATACAGTGGATATAAAAAAAAAGTGTACACACACCAGGTTTTTGTGATATTAAAAAAAAAAAAAAAAAAGAGACCACAATAAATCATTTCAAAACTGTTCCCACCTTTAATGTGACCTATAACCTGTACAATTCAATTGAAAAGCAAACAAATCTGTTAGGGGAAAAAAATATATATAAAAAAAAAAAACATGCAATAAGCTGGTTGCATAAGTGTGCACATCCTTAAACTAACCACTTTGTTGAAGCACCTTTTGATTTAATTACAGCATTCAGTCTTCTTGGGTACATACCTGCCATCAATTAAAGAGACTCTGATTAACCCCAAATAAAGTTCAGCTGTCCTACTAGGGTTTTCCTGACATTTACTCAGTTGCCTGCTACAGCAAAAGCCATGGCTTGCAGACAGCTTACAAAGCATCAACGGGATCTCCTTACTGAAAGGTTATCAGTCAGGAGAAGGGTACAAAAAAATTTCCACAGCATTGGATATACTATGGAACACAGTGAAGACCGTCATCAAAAAGTGGAGAAAATATGGGACAACAGTGACGTTGCAAAGAACTGGACGTCCCTCCAAAACTGATGAAAAGACAAGACGAAAACTGGTCAGGGAGGCTGCCAAGAGACCTACAGGAACACTGAAGGAACTGCAAGAATTTCTGCCAAGTACTGGTTGTGTACTACATGTGACAGCAATCTCCCGTATTCTCCATATGTCTGGGCTATGGGGTAGGGTTGCAAGCCGGAAGCTTTTCTTACGGAGAAGTACATCCAAGCCCAGCTAAAATCTGCAAAACAATACATCAAGTCTCCCAAAAACATGTGGGAAAATGTGTTATGGTCTGATGAGACCAAGGTTGAACTTTCTGACCACAATTCCAAAAAGTACATTTGGCGCAAAAACAACACTTCGCATCACCAAAAGAACACCATCCCCACGGTGAAGCATGATAATGGCAGTATCATGCTTTGGGGTTGCTTTTCTTCAGCTGGAACTGGGGCTTTAGTCTAGGTGGAAGGAATTATGAACAGTTCCAAATACCAGTCACTTTTGGCCCAAAACCTTCAGGTGTCTCCTAGAAAGCTGAAGAGAAATTTCACCTTTCAACATGACAATGACCCAAGCATACATCCAAATCAACAAAAGAATGGCTTCACCAGAAGAAATTTAAAGCTTTGGAATGGCCCAGCCAGAGCCCCCACCTAAATCCAATAGAAAATCTGCAGGGTGACCTGAAGAGGGCTGTGCACAAGAGATGACCTCGCAATCTGACAGATTTGGAGCACTTTTGCAAGGAAGAGTGGGCAAATATTGCCAAGTCAAGATATACCATGCTGATAGACTCCTACCCAAGAAGACTGAATGCTGTAATTAAATCAAAAGGTGCTTCAACAAAGTATTAGTTTAAGGGTGTGCACACTTATGTAACCAGTTTATTATGTTTTTTTTTTTTGCAATATTTTTTCCCTTAACAGATGTGTTTGTTTTTCAATTGAACTGTACAGGTTATAGGTCACATTAAAGATGGGAAATATTTTGAAATGATTTATTCTGGTCTCATTTTTTAATATCACAAAAACCTGGCATTTTAACAGGGGTGTGTACACTTTTTATATCCGCTGCAGGTCACTGAACCACAAACACCATTGTGACTCAAAGTCCATGTAGGCGTGAATGACCCAAGAGGTACCTCCCTGGACTACATGAAAAGAGACATGACAGAGCTCTCAGACGTGTCCCAGGCAGGTACTAGTCTAGCATTGAGCAGCATTCTACCTTCTCCAAAGATGATGTCCAATATGAACAGAAAACAATTTGACTATAGCAATGACTTACAGTAAGGTGCAATTTGAAGGGCGTACAATATTTGTCAGATTGGGAGGATATTGTCAACAGACCATGCTGCTTTGCCAGGGAATGTCTGCACCTGTCCCCTGTGGGATTTCAAATATTGGCCAAAAACTTGTCCACACTCGTACTGCCTTTTTTTAGGAACCGTCACCTTGATAAACCTACCAACATACCTAAGCCAACCCAGGAAAATATGAAAGTGTTTCTGCTCAATGTCAGGAGTCTAAACAAGAAACTTTGCTCCCTACAAGGTCTTCTCAACCTGGAGAATGTAGACATCTGTGCAGTTACTGAGACATTGTTTAAAGCTGCAGAGTGCACCCCAGCAGTGCAGGTCTACAAAGACTTCTGCTCAGTTTCACCAACTACTGCACAGGAAGGGACAAAAGGTGAAGGTACCTCCACTTAACATTAAAAACGGTAACATTTGAAATACCAAGACCCGCATAAGCAATTCCTGAAATACAGACACTGAATGTCAAAACAGACCTGTATATACCAAATCTGATTTAGACATTTCTTGGAATATTTCTTCTCCAGGGTATAGCTGTCTTGGTGGAGGTATATATAAGCTGGGGGTGGGGGGTTCAGCAGCTCCCCCCAAAAAAAAAAATGTTTTAAGAAAGCAATGTTCAAGATTCGTTCTTCGCCTTCACTTTCAATCTTTTTTTTTCCAGTGCCAACATTTCAACAGGGATCTTGAAAAATAAACATCTCAAGGCTGGTCCATCAGTATGACATGCTCGAACTTCTCCATGTCCAAATTACATTAGACAAAGTCTCATGCCATATCTATGCAAGCTAAAGGTCCCTCTCTATGGTCCGGGAAAACCATAATGCATACTTTAATGTACTGAAGACATTCCCCATTCAACCCATCACCATACTCATGGGTTACTTTAACTACCAGAAACTGGGAATCATACATGCCTCCCAACATGCAGGCACAGAAATTCCTGGACTTCTTAAATACAAACACCTTGGACCAAGTTAGTCCATATGTCCATTATGGGCACAAACATCCTCAACCTTTTCTTCACAAACATGGGAAAATGTTGCACTCTCCCTAGTTTAATGTTCTCACTGGTCATCTCAGACCATAAAACTGTCTTCTTTGAAGTAAAAGTAAAACCAGGAACAATGCCAATCTTGTATCTTTTAGGAATTATTCTAGGGCAAACTTCTTACTACTGACACCCTGGCAAAATTTCAAGCCTATAATCAAATACTGAGATCACAGTTTCCTATGAGGAATTGTTCACAGAAACCCTATAATCATATTAGAAAATGCATACAAAAAATTAAAAAAAAACCCTTATCAACCTGAACAGACAACTCAGGGGGGCTCTCTACCAAAGACACATTTCAGACAAAATTAACCTCCCAAGCCAAGGATAATTACAAAGCTTTCTTCACCAAAGTCCATAACCTAAGGTAATACACAGCAACATAACTAACTAATTTTAAATGGTACCAACCACAAAAGATACAGCAAACCTTCTGACCAAACAATTCAGCTCCAGTTTTACTTAGAGTCTTTGTCAGATGTCCCTCAGCAAACATTCAACCAACCCCCAACTAGACCTATACTTGGCCTACAAGGCATCTTCTGATCCAGCCCCAATGGACCTGTTGCATATCTGTTAAGCAAGGAGCTCTCCAAGTTGAAGAACACTGCATTAATAGTTTCCGATAATATTCCATAATGCCTCCTTAATAGCATGAAACAAATTACAGGCTCACTACAATCACTATTTAACCATTGTCTACAAACAGGCTTTTTGCCAAACAAATGGCAGACTGCAAGTTAACTCTCTGCACAAGCAAGGTCCATCTATGGATCTGGGAAATTATCGAAACATAAACCTGACCAGCCTGATATGCAAAGTTATGGAGAGAAAAATAATGGATATCCTAAATGATGACAGCTAACCTACAAACATTGAACCCAAATCAGTTTGGGTTTGTCAAAGGCATGTCTTACCTGCTCAACCTTCTGGACCTCTTCGAGTGCATCACCAAAAAAATGAACAAGGACAAATTGTACATACTACGGACCTCAATTCCCCCAAGGCATTTGAACCGCAATACTCCATTTAGGCATTGCAGAAAAGCTCACTAAACTGGGTATAAACCCCTACATCACTTGCCGGATAGTCAGCTTGCTAACAAACAGGACCCAATAGAATAGAGTGTCTAGTTCCACAAAAAGGCTGGTTTCTAGTGGGTGCCTCAGGGGTCAGTACCAGGGCCGCTCCTGTTTGGCATCTACTTCTCAGAGGTCAAAGCCAACATCAGGGGCCACTGGCTAAGTCGGCAGTTGATTACAGATCATGTGGAGTCAATGAATCCCTCCAAGGTACAAATATCCTCCAAGAAGGCTTGACTAATAAATGCTGCCAGAATCATGGTGAAAAATGCAATGCCAAAGAGTGCACCATACTGTCTTTCCAAAAGTCAGCCACCCTAGGAAACAACATTGACAATACACCCTTAAGCGTAGACTCTTGTCAGGTATTTGGAAATGCATGTAGACAGTGACATGGTATTTGAACATTCTGTGTCTAGTGTAGTGAAGATCAAAACCGATCATCGTTCTGCTGTACTTTGCTCTCATAAGATCAGTCATTGAATACAGTGCCCCCTTTGGTATCCACCAGACCAGACATACGCAGCAACTACAGCATCCACAATGATTCGTCATAAAAAGAATACATGGTGTGAAAACAAGTCCTCAAACACCCTGGATCAACTGGTCAACATTCCCACCAGAGGTAACAACATATTGGACCTGGTCATCAACAACATGGGCGACCGGTGTTCCTCACCAGAGGTCAACCCCTTGCTGGTTAGATCTGATCATAAACAAATCACTCTGGATATCCACATTCCACCCCCACCCCCAATCAAGAAAACCACTGTGAAAAACTTTTCAAAAGCAAACCTCATGTTACTTAAGACCGAGGTGGAAAGTTTCAAAGCCCCCATGCTAAAGGATAACGCTGTCCAAGCTGCAAGATCCTTTACTAATGCATTCTACGGGCACCTACAAGAATGCATGGATCGTGCTATCCCAAACAAAACCAAGACTCACTCCTCCAAGAAAAGGAAACCAGTCTGGTGGACCCCTGCCATAAACAAGCTATACAATAGAAGGAGGAAACTAGTACAGAAAAGAGTAAAATCCCAAGGGAAGACATCCCTGATCATTATCAGCAAGAAACTACAACCCCTCATGAAATCATCCAAGGCGCGCTTCAAAAGAAAAATTGCTAAGGACTCCAAAGACAACCACAAGGCATTCTTTAGCTATGTCAAGAATCTAAGTGGCAATACTCAGATCTGCTTGGAGATAGTGTAGAATGGCACAAAATACACTGAACCGACAGATATCGCCACCACCCTGGCAGACAGGTTCAGTGCAAACTTCACCCCCCCTCTCACCCCCAAAAGGGCCCACAACCATACCAGAAGAATGTAGAGCCCCTGAAATCACAGACACTCAGGTTATAACAGCCCTCTCCAAAGCCAAAAACACAGCATCAATGGGATTGTACGGTGTCCCTGGCTGTGTCCTACACGAGCTCAAAGACAAACTAACCCCTCACCTAAACACACTGTCCAAACTCAGCCTCTCCACAGGTAACGTACCCATAGAGTGGCACACAGCAATGGTTATTCCTCTCCACAAAGGTGGGGCCACAACAGACCCCGGGAACTATCGCCCTATAAGCCTGACTAGCTTGGTCTGCAAGGCTATGGAGCGCATCATCATGGAACACATTAACAGAGACATTGGGAACCTCCAAACACTGGACCCTACCCAGCTCGGCTTTGTTAAGGGCAGATCATGCCTCCTAAACCTGGTGGACTTCTTTGAGACAGTTACCAAGGCTATAGATGAGGGGAAAGGTGGTACACACAGCCTAACTAGACCTCGCAAAGGCCTTTCAACACTATTCCCCATTCTGGTATCATAGACAAGCTCACAAGCCCGAACATAAACCCCTACGTCACAAGATGGGTTGCCAACTGGCTCACGGACAGAACCCACATGGTAAGAGTTGCAGGAGCTAGGTCCGACTCTAAACCGGTTACAACTGGAGTTCACCAGGGCTCAGTCCTAGGACCCCTCCTGTTCAGCATATACTTCTCAGAGCCTGGCTGACCAAGTTCGCAGACGACTGCAAACTAGGGGCTATAATTGACACTCTGGCTGACACAGACATCCTCCAAAATGGTCTCACTGAGACAGATACCCTGTGTCAAAATCAGGGCCTCAAGCTAAATGCCAAAAAGTGCATAGTCATCCCCTTTGGAAAAAACAAAGTACCCACAAACTACCACATAGGTGGTAGTCCCCTAAATACGGAAGACGCAATAAGGGATCTGGAGACCCAAGTAGATCATAATCTCTCCATTGATAATCACATTGCCAAAGTGGTTAGAAAATCCTTCTATGTGGCCCACCTAATCACAAAAGGGTTCACATCCAGATAAAAAGAGGTCATTGTGTCCCTCTACTCATCACTCATCAGACCCATCATAGAGTACAATGCCCCATTTGGGGGCAACAGTTGAAAGACCACACCTCACCAAGAGGATCACTGGCCTCAAACAGATGCCCTGTGCAGCTCAACTGAAGAAACTCCAGCTGTACTCGGTTGCATACCGCCTACTCAGAGGTGATCTCTGCCTGACATACAAGGCCATGTCCAACCCAGAATTGATGGACATGCTCCACCTAAAGAAAACCATATCCCCTTGAGCCACATGCTCTAGGAATCTAAACCTCGCCACAACAATAAATAGGATGTGCTGGAGGGATAGATTCCTGTCCCAGAGACTTCCCATACTTTGGAATAAGATTCCTGTCTACATTAGGCAGAGCTCCTCGCTAACACTCTTCAAGAGAAACCTTGACGAGTGGATAGGAAACAGAGGCACAGGGAACTAATCTAAGGGGGCGGCAAAAGCCAACACATTCTGGCTAGGCTTATAAATGCTTTCGGGCAGATAGCCTAGTACCTACCTATGAACCTATGTAGACCTCCTCAAAATCTTGCCCTTATATTTTGTCTCCTATAGGCTGCTGAGAGGTGACCTATACTTGGCCCAGAAGGCATCCTTCGATCCCGTCCTAATGGACCTGTTGCATATCTGTAAAGCAAATATCAGGAACACCCACTACAAAGACCTAACCTCTGGCTGAAACATAAGCAAGACATGCCGCAGGGAATGGCATGGGTCTCTGAGGCTTCCAATGTGAAGCAGAGTTCATCCCTCCACTTACTTATGCAAAACTTAGATCAGTGGATGAGGAACCATAAACACACCCATGATCTGTTACCCATGTCTCTATAAGAAAATGAAAGTTTGTAAAAGCTTGGCCACCCAAGCCCAAGTATATATACCATCAACACAACACACAACCTTTGGCAACAACTACTTATCAAATTTTACTGGAAAGCGTGACTAGGCTTAAAAAGATCCCTTGTGTCAATACTGTACTATGGTATGCCTTCTCTCTCAACCTCAGTGCAACAAATTCAACCATCTCAGTACAGAAAACAAAATCTAGTGCTGTCACTTCAGTTATCAACATGCAAGGTTCCAGGGGAATCACTGGTACCAGCAATTTCCATAGTTAATTTTCACCCTAGCGGTAAAATGGATAAGATTTTACCTCAGAGACACAAGGTAGGCATAGGGTTTGATTCTCACCTTTGGTCATTTTCTAGTTACTAACCAGCTGTATAGTAGTTCATAGGTAGGTACTAGGCTCTAGGGCCCATACAAGCCTAGCCAAAAAATGTACCCTGGCTTTCGCCACCCAAGAAAATTATTTTCCTGTGCCCCTGTCGAGCAGAGCCACAGAAATGATCCCCGGGGTGAATTTCCCATTTCCCATCCAATCATCAAGATTTTTCTTGAAGAGTGCTAATGAGGAGCTCTGTTTGACATATATAGGTAGTCTGTTCCAGAGTATGGGAAGTCTCTGGGACAGGAATCTATCCCTCCAGCATGTTCTGTTTATTGTGGTGACAAGGTTAAGGTCCCTAGAGCGTGTAGCTCGGAGGGATTGGGATTTCTTTAAGTACAGCATGTCCAACAGCTCTCGGTTTGACATAGCTTTATATGTTAGGCAGAGATCGCCCCTGAGTAGGCGATATGCGATGGAGTAAAGATGTAGTTTTTTGAGACGGTCTGCATAGGGCATCTGTTTGAGGCCAGTAATCCTCTTTGTGAGGTATTTCTGTGGTCTTTCCAGTTGTTGTAGATGTCTTGTGAGGTACATACCAAAAGGGGCGTTGTACTCTATAATGGGTCTAATGAGTGATGAGTAGTGGGGAACAATGACCTCTTTTTTTCTGGATGAGAATCCTTTGTGATGAGATGAGCCACGTAGAAGGATTTCCTGACCACTGTGGTGATGTGATTATTAAAGGAGAGACTACTGTCCACCTGTGTCCCAAGGTCTCATCACATTTTCGGCATTAAGTAGACTACCAGCTATGTGGTAGTTCATGGGTACAGAGTTTTTACCAAAGGGGATGACAATACACTTTTTGGCATTGAGCTTCAGGCCATGGCTTTGACACCAGGTATCTGTCTCAGTGAGGCCCTTTTGTAGTTTGTCCACATTGTTAGGAGTTTCGATTATGGTTCCTAGTTTGCAGTCATCTGCAAACTTTGTTAGCCAAAGACCTTCTGTGTTGGCCTGCACTTCAGAGAAGTAGATACCAAACAGGAGAGGACCCAGGACTGAATCCTGTGGTACTCCACTTGTCACTGGTCTGATGTCGGATTTGGAATCCGCTACTTTCACAGTGTGGGTTCTGTCCGTGAGCCAGCTGGCAACCCATCTTGTGACATAGGGATTTATACCTAGTCTATAATTCCAGAGTGGGGGATGGTGTCGAAAGCCTTGGTGAGATCTAGATAAGCTGTGTGAACCATTTTACCCTCATCTATGGCTTTGGTGACTGCTACAAAGAAGTCAATCAGGTTTAGGAGACATGATCTGCCTTTTACAAATTCAAACTGAGTAGGGTCCAGAGTTTGGAGATTACCAATGTCTTTGTTTATGAGTTCCACGATGATACATTCCATGGCCTTGCAGACCAGGCTCGTCAGGCTAATGGGGCGATAGTTCCCAGGGTCTGTCGTGGCTCCCCCTTTGTGGAGTGGGATAACTGTTGTGGTGCGCTATTCAGTGGGTACAAAGCCTGAGGTGAGGCTATGATTGAACATGGTACTTAGGTAGGGTGCCAGTTCATCCTGTAGTTCGTGTAGAACGCAGCCTGGGATATTGTCAGGTCCCATGGATGCTGTGTTCTTGGCTTTGGAGAGTGTGTTTTTTACCTGTGCAGCTGTGATTATAGGAACTTTGCATTATTCCGGTATAGAGATGGGCCCTCTAGGGGGTGAAAGGGGGGTAAAGTTAGCACTGAACCTATCTGCTAGGATGTTGGCAATATCAGTTGGTTCTGTATATTTAGTGCCATTATGCTGTAACTCAAGAGCAGATCTGAGTGTTCCCATTTAGATTCTTGACATAGCTATAGAATGCTTTTTGGTTGTCTTTAGAGTCAGTGGCAATTTTGTTTTCGTAACTAGATTTGGAGGATTTTATGAGGGATCTCAGCTTCTTACTGAGGTTGACCAGGGAGTTTCTCCAGTCATGGGATTTTACTCTTTTTTGCAACAGTTTCTTTCTTCTGTTGTAGAGTTTGTTTATGGCAGAGGACCACCAGATTTGGCTTCCTTGTTTTGGAGGATAACATCTTGGTTCTATTAGGGATAGCATGATCCATGCACTCATGTAAGTGCTTATAAAGTGCATTTGTGTAGGATTTGGCAGTTATACCTCTATTGTCCGTCTGCATGGGTGTCATGAAGTTTGCCACTTCTGTCTTAAGAAGTGTGAAGTTGGCTTTTGAGAATTTTTTTACGATGGTTTGCCTAATTGGGGCTGGGGGTAGGATGTGGATGTCTAGGCTGATTAGCTTGCGGTCGGATCTGACCAACGAGGAATTGACCTCTGGTGTGGAACACCGGTTTCCCATGTTGGTAATGACCAGGTCTAGGATATTGCTGCCCCTGGTGGGGGTGTGAATAAGTTGATCCAAGGCGTTGGAATTTATGAATTCTAGAAAACGTTGAGCAAAAGAGTTGGTACATGAGTAGTTTTCCCAGTTAATGGGGGGGCAGTTGAAATCGCCCATTATTAGGGTGTTGGGTTGTACCCTAATACTTTCCAGTGTATCAAGAAATGAGGAGTGTGAATCCTGGGGCATGGTGGAGGGTCTGGAGCAAACTACAATTTGGATTGCGGTCTTGCCCAGAGTTAGTTGCACTTGGATTTTGTAGACGGATCGCATAGCACTTACTGACAGTGTAAAGGCTCACGTGTATATCACATTTTTTTTTTTTGTAAAAACCTTGTCATATTCCCTCTCAACAGCGTCTCTCTCTCTGAAGGTACTTCACTGATCCCAGTCATGACTTGAACAACTCCCCCACCTCCCACGTTTTTCATAGTATTCCGACCAAATTTCCTCCATTTAATCCTAAAAACGTCATACTCAATATAACTTACCATTCAACTAAAGTAAATAATGATCTTTAGATAGCAGCCCATTCGGTTTCTCATATTTGCCTACACTTCCTGGGTTATGTATGAAAAATGGCTTATATAAGTCATATCCCCCTACATAAAAAAATAAACAGCTTGTGTGTTACTGGTATCAGTGTTGAACTGTAAGTCTACTCCGATATCCATTCCTTTGGACGTAGAATATAAACTACGTGGATATGCGCAGACAAGTTCACTTTTAATTTAAAACAAACTGACGTGTAAATTTCCTGCATTTTAGTAGAATAATGCCTTTTTTTCCAGCAATTTGATCTAATACTACAAGGACAACTTTCCCAATTATTTACAAACAACGTGATGAGTCATTCTCTTGTGCAAAACACAAGGAAACGATATTACTTTACAATATTGTTTTACAAGATCCATATTAAAACAGCTGCGCTGTCTCCGAGCTTCTACAGATACACCCCCTCCCCTAAATAGCCGCAACAACTCCTCCTCTCTGTACTATCGCCATCTTTATGTCGACAGCCGACGCAACTCACAAACGGATTAGAACACAATACCATTGCGGCAAAAAAGCACACAGGACCAGGCAAGGAACAGACCGAATGGTCTCGCGAGGAAGGGCGCCATTATCGTAACAGCCCGACAAACAACACGAGAATTCACAGTACACACGGTAATTCAAACCAAACCAAGCTGCTTGCTAGTTGTTATAGAGGCTGGTCTGTGTTGGGGATAATTGGTGGTTTCCCCAACCTTGTTCTAGGATAGAAAATGCACGCAGGGATATAGTCTAATCTCTTGTATTTCTCCAGGTGCAAAGGCGCTGATAGGGCCTGGGAATGCAGTCGTTAGTTGCAGCCTTATACTGAAACAGCAGTCTGAGGGATTAATTACTATTAACTGGGGATGGGCTGCGGCCCTTTATTTTATTTTATATGTCCTTAGATTGTGTATATGCAAGTCTGAGGAGGGGTGTTATACGGGAAGAGTTCCGAAACCTTTTTTTTGGTACTTGCGTGTTATTTTTAGCTTGTATGCTGCTCACATTTTTAGTGTATGCTTCCTGTAGTTATATATATATATATATATATATGCATATTTCTGTTGTGTGATTTGCACTGTTTTTAAAAGTTACTTCAATAAACAAGCTGGCACTTTAGGATGGCTGCTGTTTGTAATATTTATTTGTGAGTTATTTGCTGGCTGTTAGAAATATAAGCATAATTAGTCTTGATGCATAAGTTTTATTGGCAGTTGCATTATTTAATTGTTTTTATTGTAATCAGTTGAAGTGGAGACGGTGTTAGTACCTGGTTGAAGGTTCTCTTCTATATGGATGTAGCTCTTGAGTTGAATGACATGGAGGGGTAGTGTGCTCCCCCTGTATGGAGTTTGTTTATTTGTATTATTCACATCTGCTGGATTATAAAATGTATATTCTATTCACTCTAGGTGCCCAGGACAAATTCTTGCTTGATTGTATGCAAGCATTTATGTGGCCTAGTTGGTTTTCATTTGGATTATAATAGTTTAAGGAAGGAAATCTTTGGAGATTTGACAAAATATTTTAACTTTCATGAGACACTTGGTGATTTTGTGGTTTAATGAGAAGCTACAGTTTTGAATTCCCAGTCTCACTCTACTTCCAATCCATTTTTAAGAAATTGTACGTTTACAGAAACCAGGAGAGGCATAGGTGTGTAGAACCATTGTTTTGCAATACTCTTGCCTGTCCTAAATGTGTCTGATATCTACTACCCCCCTGCCATTGTTTCTTGCCAGCAGTGAATGTCTGTTCTTCCCTAATCATACTTGATGCCCAAGTATTACATTAATGTTTTTAGTGCAGCTTTTCAGCTGCATGCTGTCCTAGTATGTTAGGTTTGTGGGAAAATATTTCATCCAGTTATTTTATATTCTTTAAAACTGATGTGCTTCTACTGGCAAGCTTACTGAGATGTAACTTGAATTTGGGTTGGTATCGAAGGGAAGTTGCCATCATAGATCTCAACAGAATCAAAGACAAATCCAGAAGTAATCGGGCACGTTTAAAAACAATACTATTAACTCGCAGTATTGACAGAATAATTAATGTACAATTTCTGTTCTAATTGTGATTCATTCAGTGTAATTTGCCACCTTTTCTCCAAATGTTGGCAGTTTTACTGGAATTAAGACCGCTAGATCTAAAACTTGAGTCAAAATCAGGGATAGTTGAGAGGTATGGTTGCCACTGTAAAGTATTTTTTGAGTTGTAAACTGGATATAACCAGGTTTTGTTAGTTGTGCAAGTATGAGCTAAGATGTTTTGGGATATTGAAGTTCTGTGTATTAGGTTTGTTTTTTTTTTTAAACTGACTGTACAGTGAAATGGACTAGATTTAGATGTAGCTGGTCATTTTATTTTTAGTTGTTTTTATTTAGGTGTATTGTAATTTAATTCAAACGTGTGTTTGAACTATATTTTGCAATCATCTAAGAAGGCTACCAGAATAGAAAATAAATTGTATGTGGACTTGTGAATACCTACACTGAAGTGTCTGCTTTTACAAGAGTTGTGGGTGGAAATTTGTTTTGTTTGTTAGGGTGTGTATAAAGATCTGTAGCCAAGAATAGCCATGAATTAAAAAAAAAATACAATATTTATGATTTCAAGACTTTCAGTTTTGCTGGCCACCTTTTATCCTTTTGTAATTAGTCCATCTTTGCTTACTCCAAACCTCTTCTGAGGTGGTGGAGATAGGGCAGTGTCCTCTTTTTAGGAGATAATTGTTTGTGTTTGGAGATTACGGGAAGTGGATGCATTGGTTTTTTGTCCAGTAACACTGATCACATGCATCCCCCACCAAGGGAAGGGATTGCAACCATACCAGTAATGTCCTCATTGCCTGAATGCCATTGAGGGCACAGAACACCTGCATGACTTTCTTGATGATTATCCATCCATGCAGCTCTCACTTCATACCTCTCAATCTTGTAGCCAGAATTCTAGACAAAGCCTAAAATAATGGGGGGACAAGGGCCCAAAAAGGGACACATTTTTACATATTGCTCTTATAAACTTAGGATCCGCGGTGGCACAGCAGTAGCGTTGTTACCTCACGGCAAGAGGTTCTCCTGTTCGATTCTTAGCTGGAGTGCCTTCTGTGTGGAGTCTGCATGTCCTCCCCACAGTCGAGTGGCCTCCGTAAGACATGCGTGAATGGGCGTACCTTCGCTGAAGGTAGGGCATCTGGGCTGGCAACTTGGCACCATAAAAAGCGACTGCCAATCATTAGCGGACCGAAGTTCCGCTGTGGCGACCTCTAACCAGGAAAAGCCGAAAAGGCAAACAAGCTCTTATAAACTTAAAAAGTTGCTTGAATAACCAGATTTATGTTAGTGTGTTTTCTGAAGGATATGAAATCTGAAACACAAATGTATGTCATTATTTAGTGACTTCAATCCTCAGTCAGTTGCCAGAAAAACACAACTATTATGAGGAACAGAGCAGAAATAGGCAAAAATCTGGACAGTTAAGAAGTATGTATCATCTCCAGACTGTGGATGTCCAGTACCAGGGAATGAATGGGCTCTAGTTCCATGGGAAGGCTTGGATGTTGGCAGGATCACTGGGATAAAAGATGTAGGCCAAAAAAGGGAAGTTGAAATGGGGGGGGGGGGGTGGCAGATGGTGTAGAAGCTGAGGATATGGAATAAGTTTTGAGCAGATCATTCAGTTTCTTGGATCTGCTCAGGAAAAGAGGAATTCCTTTTTCTTTTACTAGAAACAATTTTTTGTTTTTCCTGCAAGAAAAAAAAGTTGGGCCAACAGGATTTTTTTTTAATTGGCAACGATAGCTTCAAGTTGGATGGGCACAACGTTCTGATTAAGCATGGCACCTTCCCTGCCCCTTCTCCCAACACTGCCAGTCCCGCACCCACTAAGGGGACCCAAACAGATGCAGAGAATATGGGTAAGCCCCTGGTCCATACTGGCTGTATGGGCAACACTAGAGGGGATATGGAGAAAGTGGTCTGAGGAACCAGCTTTGGCCTCAGCAGAGTCGGCCACCTGTGACTGAGACAAATTGCTAGACTGCTGTGGTGGCAAAGGCTGTTAAGTTTTTCTTTTTGTGGCTGAAAGGAGGACTGACTGGGACTAATAGATTGTTTCATGGTCAAGCTGGAAATGGTGTTTGTTTCCCAGGGGAAACTAAGCAGTACAAACCAGTATAATTTCAAACTTAGTTTAAACGCAGTTTCTCCACAGGGGGGGGGGGGGTTTAGAATGATTTAAATCGGCTTTTAATCCGCCAAACACAAAAGTGTGCTTCCATTTAAAAGTACAGCAAAGTCATGTGACAGTAAAAATGGATATTTCTAGCTTAAAAGTCCTTTACTACATAGGAAGGTCAAGTTAAACATTAAACATAATATGTGGAAGTCTTTTTATTTTTTCTCCCAAAAAGGGAACTTATCCAGCCACCAGTGGAACAGCATAAGCTGACTGTTGATCCTCTGAAGCCTGGAGAAGAGTGCTCTGTTCGGTGGCAGGAAAGCTCTAAAGGGGTTGGCACCCAGACTTTTTTCAGAGTCTTTAATCAGCTCAGCTTGAGCTAATGGTTTGGGAGTGTTGAAGATGACCTGAATCTTTGGAAGCTAGCCGGCTGTTATATCCTGTGTAGGATATAGGCTGTTGCAGCCGTGTTCAGTATGAAGAACATTGTTAGTTATGATACTTCTTTCTGAATCGTAATAAAATGAGAAAGTATAGCCAGTTTTCCTAGAGTTTTAATGCTACAGAGGAGGAGGTGTGCTTGGTTGAAATAATTAGGTGGAGATGCAAAGACTCTCATGAGTTGCACTTTGGAGGGTAATTACATTTGCTTGGTCGAAGACAAAATCTGGAATCAAAAAACATGTTCCTTGGGAGCTGGTTAATTTAGTTGTGTTCTTCTAAACCTCATTGTATCCTGTCATCCCATAGATGCAATGTTAAATCATGGCATTCTGAGACATGCCCCATTTATGTGAAAGCCTGCACTACTACTACTACTGCTGATAGGTGTTAATCCATAACATCGGATACCTTAATCTTAGAAGTTGTTGTGTCTTGCGGCTTTTCTGGATAGGGGCCGCCACAGCGGTACTCCGGTCCGCTAATGATTGTCAGATCTTTACGTGCCGAGTTGCTGGCCCTGACGTGCAGCCTTCAACGAAGGTATGCCCATTCACACATGTCTCCACACAGAAGATTCTCTAGCTGAGAATTGAACAGGACAATGTCTTACTGTGAGGCGACAACGCTACCGCAGCACCACCACCGCAGTCACCTTAATCTTAGAAGTAAAAGTATGTCTTGTTGATTGTTCAGGTCACTGAAAGACAGTTTGCACATGCATATCTTAGAGTGTGTGTGAGACTGTAACATTTTTGCCATCTTTTAGTATGTTTTTTGGTTTGGAGCACTGCATGGAAACTGCCTTCCTCTTGATGACTGAATCTGAAGAGTGAAACTCCATGTGAATTAGGCCATATGGCCTTGTTAGCGTTTCTCCATGTGAATTAGGCCATATGGCCTTGTTAGCGTTTAACACTATACTCCTTACAGGGAGCATTCTGGTCCTAGTTTCCTGGTAGGTAAGAACCATGCAGTATCCCTCCACACATCCCTGATGTTTCTTTGGATGTTACTCTGCATTTTGAACCATGCAGTATCCCTCCACACATCCCTGACATTTCACTGGATATTACTCTCTTTGCATTTCCCAACTTGAACAGTTTGACAGACAGCCCTGATGTGCTGAAGTCCTTGAGATTATGAAGACTTTTATATTAGACTAAATGGGTAAACAGCAACAACAAAGTCAATGGTTCTTCACGTTGTACTTTTCTACCACATTTCCAGTATTTTAAATTGCATAATATTGTTTATAAATGGACTGGCTTTGTATTTTGTGTCCTAGCCTTGCTGTTATATATACTATTTGGCCTGTACTGTTGAGCTTGTATTAGTTGTGGAGCTTTTCTGTTAGTGCCTTTACTGAAGCAGGTATTTTATAGTTGGAATTTCCCATTAGAGGGTGGATTAAAAGGTCTCTCTCAAATTGTACAAAGAGCTTATCGTTCATGGTAGTTCTATTCATTTGCTGTGCTAGTGGAGCAAGCTATTCATTTGCTGTGCTAGTGGAGCAAGAAAAGAGAAAATTTGTATTACTTGTGAATTTGCTGAGAAAGAGGTCTTCCAGTTGGGGGACAAGTCTGTACCTAAATGAACCAGATGCTGCCAGCCAGAGCCTACATGAGGTGAGAAAATAGTCCAGGAGTGTAGTCTGTAAGGACACTTAGTAGTTTCTTTTTAACATTATTGTTACTTATAAGGGGACACGCACAATCCGTGTCAGTCTGTTTCCTTCCTTTCTAAGGTGGATTTTAAAGGATTCATTTTATGCAGTTGCAGGAGAGCTGATCTGTAAAATAGGATGTGAGGATTTAATCTTAGAACTAAGTAAATTCTAATTTTGTTCTTTTTTTCTCCAGCATTTGCCTAGGCTTATGAGTACAGGCAGATGTGAACACTTTGTCACTCTTAAGGAATGCTTTTTAAAAATTAAGTATGCATTTTGTGTTTCATTATGCAGTAATTATTTTGCACTGCCTTGAATTGTCATTGAAATATGATTTTAAATGCCTGATTTGTGGCTGGAACCCATACACTTTTCCCAGCCAAAGGTAAATGTGCTGCCTTCTGAGCCATTGACGTAGCTGTGGTCAGCACTTGTCTTGAAAATAAAATGAACATTATTTCAGGTGGTACTTGTAGAAGAAGAGGGAGATGGTGTGTTTTGTAATTGAGACATGATGTGGAAAGATAGTGAATTGGGATTGTGGGACCATGGTTATTTGGAGGGGTAGTTTAAGTAGGAGATCAGTGTTTTATATCAGAGGAAATCATGGAGAATGGATAAGTATTACCAGTGAAAATAGTTGGACAAACAGTATTTCATTGGTCAGGGTTGAGTGCCACTTCAGATTAGAACGGTAGAAAGACTGATGCGAAGGACAGGAGGGAATAGGTTATAAGCTTGCCACTCTTTAGTAAGTGGTAACCTGATGGATGGTTAGAGGTACGTTTATACTGAATACATTTTGTGGAATTAGGATTTAGTCAGTGTGATTGAAAATTCTGGGACAGAATTCTTTATCTGGTTCCATTAGACAGGAAGGATGCCTCCGAGGTATGCATGGTAGAATCAGTGGAAGGGAGAAAACCATGCTGTAATTTGCTAATTGATTTTTCAGCCTGTTGTAGACAGGAAACCTAGTGGCTTTGATGGGAAGTTTTTCTCCAGGAAAGATGACAAGATAGGTGAGGAATTTAATTGATGGCTTACGGGAAAGCCTGACCTAGTGATGCCGTTTACAATCAGATATGCTGACATTAGTCTTCACCAGGTATAATGTAGGTGAGGGATATTGGGTGGAAGAGCTGACTCGAGTGGACATCCTCCACTGCATAGTGCTGTGCCTCTCCCCACTGAGCTTTAGCTGTGTTATGTTTGGCTTTAATCACAATTACTGGTTTTGTGTGTCCTCATATTCTGGACACCTTTATCCCAATAATATTCATTTATTTTTATCATACCGGTGTGTATTGCCTCTAGCCAGTGCTGAGTAGTTAAAATGTGCAGGCTTTACCTCCCTAGCCCAAAGACAGGTATAAAATGTGTGCAGAATGGCACATTATGGCTAAACACTTTAGCCACAGTAAGTTAGTTGGCATAGTGGTGCATTACTCAAGCTGCAGGATCAAGAATGGTACGAGTCTGTCAGCTTTATCCCCACATTTTACTGATTGTAATGTTTCTCTTTGTTTGGATTGGTGGTCTGCTAGCTTTGATACCACTCTTGTGGTTTTAATCCTCCTCCAGTAGAAAGTTTCACCACAGGAAATGGAAGATGATGTCTCAAAATGGGTAACAGTTTGAAATGTTGCGACTCTCTAGCTTGAGTCCTCAAATATGGGGACTGAATGGCTGAAAGAACAGACATACATACATTGAGATGCCGTTTCTCAGAATATTCCCTTTTCTTCAAGATATGCTGATCTCAGAGGTGGTATATGTAAGTTTGGGTTGGGGGTGTCTTGGTCCCCCTCCTGCAAAAAGTTTGAAGGAGAAGTGTGATTTTCAAGATTCGCTCTTCTGTTTTTGTGTTTTTTGCTTAGCGCTAACCTTTGAATAGGAAGCCCTCAGTATGATTCAGTCCCTCTGATTGATTACTCTTTATGTCGTCTATTAGCCTTGCTACTAACAGTTAAGTGAACTGCTGTTTGACTCATATTAATTCCTGTTTTTCATGGATATTCAGATATGATACCTTTAGGCTACAACTCCAATGCAAAAATTGTGATGTATGTGTACTGGTTAACAGTTCTTGTCTTGATTTTTTTTTTTGTGCTTTGAGTTCTGGCCAAAACCTTTTGTCAAAGTTTTTGAGGTAAATACAGTTGGGTGGAGTAATCTGAGAAATTATGGATCAGAGAGAAATGGAAGTTGTTTTATTTATCTAACTTTAGATGTAAAGCTTCTCAAGAAACATCTTGGTGAGGCTGGATGCAAAGGGTTGAATTTTTTTTGTTTTTGCTCATCTAGCTGTTCTATCCTACTACTGTTCATGTGGATCTATAGTATAGAATATTAACCATTTATGATGCTTCTGTTGACTAACAGGATCCTTGATTCGAAGTCAGAAAAATTAATCCCATGATAACTTAATCCTATGATAACTTCGGGCAAGCTGGCCTAAGGTACATTTATCTTCTGTGCTGGTAGCACCGCTTTGAAATGATTACACAAAGACATCTTTACTCCAGCTGGAAAAATGGAATGGACAGCAGACTTTGTGAGCGAGTTGCCTCAAGTCTGAAATGTGTGAAAGAAAAATTGTATTCTCAGACATTATCACTGAATACTTTTTATCATATTGTTTTATTTGAAAAGTAAATCTCTTATCCCACACTTGTATGCCTTCCAGCATTGTATCTAGGGGATGCCAGAAGTTCTGAATTGTTCACCGTTGATTGGGAAGTTACCTTTGTTTTCAGTAGTTGGTGATCCAGACATTTTCTAAAGTTGTTTTTGGGAAAATGTGAACAAATACATTCATTTTAAATGTAAAATGGTTAGGTGGTATTGTATGAAGTGACTTACCTTGGAAAAAGTCTGTTCCAAAGGAGAAAGTATGAATGACATACTTCCCCTGTAACTTTGAGGTAAAGTAGATTAGATGCTGGTAGCTCTACCTTGTTTAATAAGCTTGAAGCTTGTTTATTCAATACCAGTTCACAATTCTACAGGATCGAATCTTGACCAGCCCAAGGTCTTTATTAGTAAATGCAGCTGATTTTTCATAGGGAAAATTTACTAAGATAGTATGTTATTGCATTTTTCATTTATGACTTGGTGGTATGGTATACATATACAAAATAGCACAAGAAAAACTTGTCAAAAACTAGGGATGCTTTACAGAGCCAAAAACTTTCTAAATGGCGCAACTAAAATTAAACTTGCTACTACTTTTATCTACTCCACACTTTTTTTTTTTTTTTATGGCGCTCACATCCTTGCTAACTTCCAGACTTCACAAAAATTAAAACGTAACCAAGGTTATAAAAATGTTGCAGAATTTGCAGCATATACCCCTTTCAGAACACACTACTGTATAGCACTGAAAAGTGTAAATTGGTTAGAACTGCCACGTTAGCTAATGTAGAACAACTTTTTATCGCCAGTAAAATTATCCAGCATCCACCTGCCTGTCCAGCATTAAAAACATTCTACACAGCTGTCTTCCCAGTCGGTTATTTTGATCCATTGACCAAAAACTCCTGTTTGTGTACAAACCTAGCAAATATGCAGGGCATTGTCTATAATCATGCAAGGTTGTTAAGGCCTGGAACTTCTTACCTGTATCCATCAGGTCTGTACCGTCCCGCCCATCTTTCAAAACTACTCAAAGAATTCCTAGCTAAAATCTGGCTCTGTTCTTGCTCAAAACCAGGATAAACTATATCCCCAAAGGTGAACAAGTACCTTTTCATTCCTTATACCATATTACTCTTCCTTCTTCATTTATTTCCTTACGGCTGTGTAATACTCCTCCCTGAGTTGCTTTTTAAATATACCATAAGCCTGTTTTTTTTCCCTTCCCTTCATGTTGCAGATCCTATTTGTATTAGGCTAATTTACCTTGAATTTCATTACGAGCTGTTTAAAATTTCTTTAAATATTAAATGATTGTCATATATCTTGTATCGATTCTTAACCAATGTTTTATGTTGTCTAATTTCAACTGCTGATGCTTTTGATTTATTTTTGAAGATTGTAAAATTATATTTCTTAAAATGTTTTATAATAATTTTGAGCTTTTTTCCATGGGCCTTTGCTGGAAATGGGCTTCTACCCAGATGGACTTTCATGATTAATCAAATGTTAGTAAATAAATAAAATATGTTGCTGGTAATCCATTTTCCAGTAAACTGCTTCTATCCTTTCAGATTAGCACAGACATTGAAGTTTATCCCAGGAATTGGAGGGCACAAGGTATTAATCCCGTTCTGGACAGGGAGCCATTTTTTTCAAAGAATGCATACCTGTGGGCAGATTGGAGAATACCAGTTCACCTCCAAGAATGTGCTATTAACCACCTCCACTAAATGAGGAAATATTAAAGCCATGACTTATTTACATCTGGTCTGTATTAATGCTGGCTCTTGTTGCTGCTCAGGCTCACTTCACTTCTATTTTAAGGAAGTTTTTAAGTAGATTTTTCTTGTGGAAAGATGAAATTTTCCTGCAAATCTGCAGCAACGCAGTGCCTTTGTGGTGTGTATATGTAAAATATATTGGCTCTACTATCACAAGTATTTATATCGGCGATGATCTGGGATGTTAAACTGGTCCTGACCCCCCTCCCTTTCTCTGGTATGGCGGAATGTCAGGTTAACTGACCATGGAAGCTGGTGTTTAAAAAAAAAAAAAATAATTAACATAGTTTAGAAAATGTAGGCAGTTATAATTCATCATACATCTTTGCTGTGGCCAGAATTTCCTGTACTGAGTGATCTCCAGTGATGGGAATACTTAGTATGTTCTTCACTGGAAGTTTTTTTTTTTTGCAGTATTACCATCTGGGATTCTGTGCAAAGGTCCAGTCTATACAACCAGCCTTCTAAAATTTTCAGAAATTTTACTGTATTTGAATATGCAGTTATAAGTCAGCATTTTGAACAATTATTCGTTAAAGTTGGTTACAGCTCAGACAGATAAGCACTCCATTGGAGAGATTTGCTACTGTTATTGTTAACTTTGTGGGTTTTAGGGGGGGGGAGAGATGCGACTACTATATGTTTATTGCCTGGGAGTGGAACATGAAGTTATGTCTTATCAAGTTTGTCACAGATCTGCTCCTAAAACTTTCAAGACATTTCCTTAGGACCCCTGGCCAATATCTTCCCAACAAGAGGTTGTCACTCTTTAACACCTTTATCGAATTATCACTTGTCATGGGCAGATTTACATTAATATAAAAGTAATCAAACTGTATAAATAAGTTCACATTTACAAACATTATAGAATATGTAATACATGTGATGCGTAATCTAAACAACATTAAATAAAATTTTCAATTCCCGTTTTCTCTTAAACCAAATTCCTCCTCCAAAACATTTTTCTGCATGTATTATTCCCACAATTTCCATACATACACACACAACATATGTTCCCAGTTGCCTCTTTCTTCCCTGTTACACCTCCATCATTTCCCTGAGGAAAACTTCTTTGGAGTTTGCTTGCTGTATAAAGATATGTATTCAAACACTTCCAGGCAAAAATCCTAAATTTTCTAGACTTTGTTGCACATTTGGGAACCATATGTATGTTTTCCAATTGTTTATGAACTGCACATCTAATCTCTTACCAGTCGCTTCTGACCCTTTCTGATTGATTTTTATAGTCTGCATACAATATTTTATATGCTCTAGCAATTATCCCCCCCCCCTTTTTTTTTTATTTTTTTTAACAGCAGTTTCTGTTCTAGATTCAGTGAAAAACCATAACCAAGTGTAGTCCTGTCATTGAGGATTCCCTTACCCCTTTCTCTTTATTCTGATACAAGTCCCTGATAGGGAAGGAAATCATTAGCCTACAATCCAAATGTTTTCTTAGCCTCTTCCCATTCTATTACATTTCCTTCTCTAATTTTGTTCCCAGTACCTTGGTTCATTTGCCAGGTACCTCCAGTTAATTCCAGCCCATAGCCGACTTTAGGCATCGGCGAACCCTATGGTCGCTGGGGGTCCCCAACCACGGCACCTTCTCTTATATTGATATTTTATAACATGTCTGTCAAAACAAAATCTTGTACAGTAAAGTATACTTAATAAAAGAGGTGGGAAATAATGATTTATTTCTCCTTTTAATGTTAAATATAACTGGATATGTTAAGTGTTTAAGTAACAGGCATCACAATTCCATTAAATATTTTACCACTGACCTATTGCGTATTTAAACCCTGCAGGTGGACATTCTCATCATTAAAATTAACAATATAGCCAGCTTTTGATACCTGCAATACACATGACTGCAGGGATCCCATTAAGTAATCATTGACTGTGTGGGGGCCCCCACAAAAGCTGCTGCTGGTTGGGGGAAAATAAGTAGAAAGCTGTTTTAATTTCCTAACTATTCTCTTTAACCTGAAGGGCTGTGATATGAACCTTTTAGGGTAAAGCTGATAATGAACACGAGCAAGGTAAGAACTTGAGAGATCAGTAGACCAGAGTGACCAATCTCAGTGTTTACCTTGGATTTTAAGAATAGCTGATGCTCTCGATCTTCATGAATGGTTTTCTCTTTCAAGGGAGTTTTCTAAATATTGGCAGAACACCATATACTGACTTTCAACTTCTTTGTTGAAGAATTCTGCACAATGGCAGAAATAATAGCTGCATAAAGCCACAAAATCAGGAACACATTTTAAATATTAGTCTAACTCACTTAACGCCATTTGCATCAGTGTGCATTTTTTTTAGACAATAAGAAGTCTAAAACTCTAGGTTTAGCAACTGTCTATAATTCTAAATAGTTTACCAGCAAATCAAACTCTGTATGAAGGGTACAGCAAAATTATGAATAAAAGTCAGTGATAGGTATGCATTACTCCTCAATGAGGTAAATAAGTGACTTACCCTGCTGCTGTTTGCTGACTGCTAAACAACATTCACTGATCAGTGTGGCAATGTGGCAGCACCAGTGTTTCACAATGTGTTATTTGCTGAAATAAGTACAAGCTAGTATTGCCGTAGCTTATATGTTTGTGTGCAAAAAATGTCATAGGTTTTATCTGTCACACACCAAATAATGTCAGGACACAATCATAATTTTTCTGGGTATTAGTAAGAAACACAGCTAACAAAGTAATTATATTTCAAAAGTAAGGCATAAAATATATCACGGAACACTTGGACATTTATATGTTCTTAGAGCCCGGTGGCTCCCTCTCCCCAGACTGTTTAAATGGATGCAGTGGGGGCCCTTAATCACCCTTGACTGTGTGGGGGCCCCACGTCGGTTGGGGAAAATGAGGAGAAAAAAAATTTCTGATTATAGTCTTTATCCTGAACAGTGTTGTGATATGACCCTGTTGGGATAAAGATGATGCTAATAGTCTGTGTCAAACACACCCATTCTAAAACCAGCCCTGTTGGTAGGTGTGTGTGTGTGTGTGTGTGTGTGTGTGTGTGTGTGTGTGTGTGTGTGGAGGAAGTTGTTGTAAGTTGCATAATTGGGGGACGTTGGGAATTGTGTTATTGTTTCTTTAATTTTCCCCTCAGTTAAACCTTAGAGGTATACACAGGAAGTCATAATTTTTGCTTGGGCTGGGGACAGTGTAGAAATTATTTATTTTACTTTTCTCACAGACCTCAGAGGTGTACAAATAAGGTTACTATAGGTTGTGTAGAGGCAGTGAGCCATCTAGCAGCAATAAAGTAGAATATGTTGCCATTCTCACTATTTTTTTTCACTTTCCTCAAAATCACACATTAAGCATTTTTACAGATTGCTGCTTTTGGGGGTTGGGGCAAAGTGTGAGGAGGCATACTAGGTATACATATGCCAGCAGTCACTTGGAATACATGACAAATTGAGCTAATGCTGTCATCCCAATCTAACACCAGAGGGATGCATACAGTGACCATCTTTGTTTTTTTTTTTTTTTTTTTTGAAGGTTTAGGGTGGTATGCAGTACTTCCTTACAGGACCTGTGAATACTCATTTGTCTTGTTAGTTTACTGTATGCTGGTATTTTGTTAGCTTTGAACATTAAGCTGTGGGCAAAGCTAATGTATTCCTTGAAAGAAAAAAAAAAGACTGAAATCTCTAATGCATGATTTTTGTTTAATCTAGCATTCAATTAAAAGGTTGGGGAATCCTGTAAATGTACAGTGGATATAAAAAATGTACACACCCCTGTTAAAATGCCAGTTTTTTGTGATATAACAAATGAGACCGCAATAAATAATTTCAAAACATTTCCCACCTTTAATGTGGCCTATAATCTGTACAATTCAATTGAAAAACAAATCTGTTAGGCAAAAAAATTAAAAATGTACAATAAGCTGGTTACATAAGTGTGCACACCCTTAAACTAATACTTTGTTGAAGCACCTTTTGATTTAATTACAGCATTCAGTCTTCTTGTCTTCTTGGGTAGGAGTCTATCAGCATGGCACATTTGACTTGACAATATTTGCCCACTTTTCCTTGCAAAAGCACTCCGAATCTGTAAGATTGCGAGGACATCTCTTGTGCACAGCCCTCTTCAGGTCGCCCTGCATATTTTCTATTGGATTAAAGTCTGGGCCATTCCAAAACTTTAATTTTCTTCTGGTGAAGCCATTCTTTTGTTGATTTTGATGTATGCTTGGGGTCATTGTCATGTTGAAAGCTGAAATTCCTCTTCATCTTCAACTTTGTAGCAGATGCCTGAAGGTTTTGGGCCAAAAAGTGACTGGTATTTGGAACTGTTCATAATTCCCTCCACCTTGACGAAAGACCCAGTTCCAGCTGAAGAAAAGAAACCCCAAAGCATGCTACTGCTG
The DNA here is from genome assembly GCF_019279795.1 of Protopterus annectens. Taxonomy (NCBI): domain Eukaryota; kingdom Metazoa; phylum Chordata; order Ceratodontiformes; family Protopteridae; genus Protopterus; species Protopterus annectens. The sequence continues at coordinate 1,991,197,393 of NC_056741.1, forward strand.
TTTTTGAGCCAAATTTACCTTTTGAAATTGTGGCCAAAAAGTTCAACCTTGGTCTCATCAAACCGTAACACATTTTTCCACATTCTTTTGGGAGACTTGATGTATTGTTTTTGCAAATTTTTGCCGGGCCTAGATGATGATCTGTGTAAGAAAAGGCTTTTGTCTTGCAATCCTACCCCGTAGGCCAGACATATAGAGAATATGGGATATTGTTGTCACATGTACACAACCCATACTTGCCAGAACTTCCTGCAGCTCCTTCAGCGTTGCTGTAGATTTCTTGGCAGCCTCCCTGACCAGTTTACGTCTTGTCTTTTCATCAGTTTTGGAGGGATTCCAGTTCTATGCACAGTCACTATTGTCCCATATTTTCTCTCCTTTTTGATGACTCACTGTGTTCCATGGTATATCCAATGCTGTGGAAAATGTTTTGTACCCTGCTCCTGACTGACACCTTTCAACAAGGAGATCCCTTTGCTTTGTAAACTCTCTGCAAACCACGTCTTTTGCTGTAGCAGGCAACTGAGTAAATGTCAGGAAAATCCTACTAGGACAGCTAAACTTTTATTTGGGGTTAATCAGAGTCTCTTTAATTGATGGCAGGTGTGTACCCAAGAAGACTGAATGCTGTAGTTAAAGCAAAAGGTACTTCAACAAAGTATTAGTTTAAGGGTGTGCACACTTGTGCAACCAGTTTATTGTAAGTTTTTTATTTTTTATATTTTTCCTCCTAACAGATTTGTTTTTCAATTGAATTGTACAGGTTATAGGTCACATTAAAGGTGGGAAAAGTTTTGAAATGATTCATTGTGGTCTCATTTTTTTATATCACAAAAACCTGGCATTTTAACAGGGGTGTGTACACGTTTTATATCTACTGTATAACCCCAACCCTACCTTCTGGGAGCACTGGCTTAATTAGGTGATTTCCTAAAGGGTTATTACTGTACTGTCTTGATCATGAAGGTGTGGTGAAAGAATGCAAGAAAAACAAAGTCTGAACAACAAAATTAATTTCTTAATCATAATTTCTGTTCAAGCCATCATTGGATGAAAAGGTTGTGTGAAAAGAAAATTAAAATCATCAGAACACATAGAAAGTTATGGCATCTTGAAAAATCTGAAGACTGAGGCAAAATGTGAGAAAAGGAAGAAAAATGGAATGTGCATGGTATGGAGAGTACTGGAGGGATGTGTGTGTATGGGGGGGCTGAAACAGTAGGCAGTGCCTAGGGACCATTTTCACCTAAGTCTAGCCCTGTTGGGAGTTATAATGATTAATTGTTGCAACTAAGTACCTGTAACTGTGAATGCCCCTTTGGGAGACAGACCAACACAGTGTGGTACATAGGCCTGTAATAATGTAAGAGCATAGTAGCTACAGGTCACGTCTGAGCATACTGTGGCTGTAGGTTTGCAGCATGAACTGAAGGGTTGTTTTAGGAGAGGTGGCAGTGACAGGGTGATACATGGTTTGGAAGTACCTAGGGGGCCCCCAAAATGCTAACACTAGCCCTGTTCCAGCCTCCTCTTGTCTATTCCTGTACTCCTGATTGCAGTCAACCCTATCAGCAGAATCTCCTTTCTCCATTCCTGAGTTGGCTTAGTTCTTAGTGTACTTTCTGCTAATTTATGAATGTAAACTTTTGACTGTTATTGTTCTATGGATCTGTTCAAATCCCCATTATTTCCTTATTTCTTGAATTTACCCTCTTGTTCCATTATCATCCTTTTCCACTTTGAATTGTAGCTTTCTTGTATTATGTACAAGAGCCTTAAAGGTGTAGCTTTGAAATTTTCCTTCAAATCAGGTAACCTAAACCTCCTTTTTCTGTTGGGAAGATCAACTTCTTCCACATGACTCTTGCCCCCCCCCCCATAAAGTCCCTCAACTCTTTTAATTACTGTCTGAAACGTCTCCTCCAGTTGATTTAAAATAGGCTTTACTTGTGTATATTACTTTTAATTGCAACTGTCGTATACTACTACTGCTCCAGTGTTTGACCTCCAGCTACCCAAAGAAGTGGGAAGTTTGGATTGGGCTTCTACCTTTTCTGGGTCGAGATTGTAGATAACTGTGAGGTGCTTTCCTCAGCCCCTTCCATCCACTGGCATCTCCCAGAACCCTCTAGCTTTGCCCCGTGGAGGCTGTTTGTGAACAGAGATAAAGACCCCAGTGCTACAAACCATCATTCTCTTTCCTCCTGTTGACTGGAGTTCTAACAGAAGATGAAGGTAGAGCTTGAAGGTTGTGTCATAAAGAATGACTGTGCACCAGGGCCTCAGCTGGACAGCCAGTGTAAGAGGCAGTAGTAGACAAAGTATCCACCCCCCCCCCCGGGAAATTAGTTCTAAGAAGGTGATTCCTTAAAACTGTCAATATGACTAATTTGCTTTAGCTAAGGGAATGTTTAAAGGTTTTTCACGTTTTACAAGGACAAACTTGCCCCTCTTCCTCCTTTTCATACCAAAAGAAAAAGGGATTCTCCTTCAGAAAATGATCCCTTTGAAGAAGGGTTGTATTATGCCTTCCATAGTCCTTTTCCTTTGTATGATTCAGATATGAAAGATGCTCTTTTCTTTGACTCTCAATTGAACTTCTTTTGATGAACAATTTATGACATGAAATGTTTTTTAGTGGGAAGGGAGAGAAATATCTGACATGCAAGATATTTTCAGCTTCTCTGTATGGATGACATGCTTGACGAGGCACGCTGCTTCGCAAGGGATGGCTTGCACCTGTCTATTGGCCAAGGCTCTTGCCACCCCCATAGTGCCTTTTTTAGGCAAGGCTCAAATGACAAACCTACCTCCCTAGAAAACACAAGTGGAAAAAAACTAAGTGTGCAGTGACTGAAACCTGGTTCAAGGCTCCTGAGAGCACCCCAGCACTATAAGGTTTTACCTCATATCATTCTTTCCGGCCCCAAAACTTGGACCGAACCGCAAAAGGAGGGGGAGTATCCATATTCATCAAAGATACCCACACCTCCAGGTTAGTGGCAACGCACGAAGCATCTGAGACCATCCAGGTGCAACTAACCATAGGCAAAACTGCCCTACAGTTTGTAGCATGCTACAGACCACCCTCTCAAACTCAGGAACCCCACACAGCCTTCCTGAAGACACTGGAGAGTATGAATGTCTCTCCAAATACCATCATATTGGGAGACTTCAACTACCCAAACATAGACTGGGAACATTACTCAAGCCCCAACACCCTAGCCCAAAGGTTCCTAGAATTCATAAACTCAAATGCGATGGAACAACTAGTCACCATTCCCACAAGAGGAGATAATATACTAGACCTGATCATCACAAACATGGGGACAAAATGCTCCACACCGGAAGTATATCCCTCATTGGTGAGATCGGACCATAAATTAATCTCCCTGGAAATCCACATCCCGCCTCCACCCCCCTGCACAAAAGACCACAGTGAAGAACTTCTCACTTCTCAAGTCTGAAGTGGTATCCTTCAAGGCCCCTGGGCCAGTGGAAACCACAACCCACACTGCTGAATCCTTTACAAATGCCTTCTACGGGCACCTTCAAGAATGCATGGATCATGCAATCCCAAATAAAACCAAGACCCATTCCCCCAAAGGCAGGCGCCCGGTCTGGTGGACCCCAGTCATAAACAAACTTTACGACAGGAGGAGGAAGCTACTACATGACAGAGCAAAATCCCTAAAAGGGAAGGCATCTCTGATCAGTACTAGCAAAAACTACAATCACTCATAAAATCATCCAAGGCCAGCTTTGAGAGAAAAATCACAAAAGACAATCACAAGGCCTTCTTTAGCTATGTTCGAAACCTGGGTGGAAACTCCCAGATATGCTCAGAGTTATTCCAAAATGACACACAATACACTGAAGCCACAGACATTGCCAACATTCTGGCAGACAGGTTCAGTGCAAATCCCCCCCCCCCCCCAAAGGAGAAATATCTATAACAGCAGAGTGTAGCCTTCCTAACATCTCAGATGCCCAGGTGAGAGCCGCCCTCTCTAAAGCTAAAAACACAGCATCAGTGGGACCGGACGGTGTCCCGGGCTGTGTGCTACATGAACTCCAAGGGGAACTAAACCCACACATAAGGCTGTTTAATCTTAGCCTTACTACAGGTTACGTACCCAGAGTGGCGTATGGAAACAGTGGTCCCACTCCACAAAGGTGCTTCTACGGACCCTGGAAATTACTGCCCCATAAGCTTGACGAGCCTGGTCTGCAAAGCTATGGAGAGGATCATTATGGAATTCATAAACAAAGACAGTGGGGACCTACAGACATTGGATCCTACCCAATTTGGCTTTGTCAAGGGCAGATCCTGCCTTTTGAACTTGGTCGACTTTTTTGAAACAGTCACTAAGGCCATTGATGAGGGTAAGGCAGTTCACACAGCCTACCTTGACCTTGCAAAAGCCTTCGACACAATACCCCACTCGGGCATCATAGACAAACTCACCAGCTTAAATGTAAACCCTTATGTCACAAGATGGGTTGCAAACTGGCTCAAGGACAGAACCCACAGGGTCAGAGTTGCTGGAGCCATGTCAGACTCTAAGCCGGTCACAAGCAGTGTCCCACAGGGCTCAGTCCTGGGACCCCTCTTGTTCGGCATTTATTTTTCCGAGGTGCAGGTAAACCTAGGAGGATTGTGGCTGACAAAGTTTGCAGATGACTGCAAACTGGGCACCATAATCGATACTCCAGCAGACACATGCATCCTTCAGAGAGGCCTCATAGAAACGGATAATTGGTGCCAGAGCCATGGCCTTAAGCTGAACGCCAAAAAATGTATAGTCATACCCTTTGGGAAAAACAAGGTACCCACAAATTACCACATAGGTGGTAATCCATTAAGTACGGAAGAGGTAATTGGGGACCCAAGTTGACAGTAACCTCTCATTTGACACTCACATTGCCAAAGTTGTTAGGAAGACCTTCTATATTGCCCACATTATCACGAAGGGATTCGCATCTAGATCAAGAGAGGTCATTGTGCCCCTGTACTCTTCTCTTATCAGGCCAATGATTGAGTACAATGCAATGCCCCATTTGGGATGTATCTTACCAGACACCTGCAGTAGTTGGAAAGACCCCAAAAGTTCCTCACCAAGAGGATAAAGGGTCTCAAACATATGTCATATGCTGCCCGGCTGAAGAAACTCCAGCTCTATTCAGTCGCATACCGCCTACTCAGAGGTGATCTGTGCCTGACGTACAAGGCCATGTCCAATCCGGAATTAATGGACATGCTCCACCTCAGAAAATCCAAATCCATCAGAGCCACGAGAGCAAGAGACTTGAACCTCAACACAGAGATAAATAGGACGTGCTGGAGGGACAGATTCATAACCCAGAGGCTCCCTACACTCTGGAACAGAATCCCAGTCCATGTTAGGTAGAGCCCCTCACTAACCCTATTCAAGAGAAATCTTGACGAGTGGATGGGAGATTGTAGGTTTACCCCGGGGGTCATCTCTGTGTCACTACTAGACAGAGGCACAGTAAACCCTAAATGGGTGTAGTATTCTACTCTTAAGGGGTGGTGAAAGCCACACACACTCTGGCTAGGCTTATAAATGCCCTAGGGCAGATAGCCTAGTATGAACCTATGTGCCTTCCCTATATTTGGATCCTTAGATGCTTCCCAGCAGCTTCTGTTACCTCATATTTTCAGCCACCAGCACCTAAAAGGCCAGACATTTTGCTGGGTACAGGATTCTTACAAATACCTTTATAAAAATGTAGCAGTTGACCCTGCTGTTCTGTGGACATTTAAAAGGGACTTGAGTTAGTTCCTGCTCCTAATTTTCTTCTAAATGGTAAGTAAAAAAGTATATTTTTGGTTTATAAATTGTCAGTTACATAATTAAATTCCTTTTAGCTATGTTAAAAAATACGGGTTGGAAGATTTCTGAGATTCCTAACCAAGACATGAGTTCAAAACTTCAATAAATGCCACCTTATACTTCTGGTTACTAAATATTCCATAAAATGTGGATAAGATGCCACTGATGAAGCATCTAGAGCAGTTGCCACTGGTTCTGTCATCTGTAGGCATTCTTGGTTAAGGTTTCAGCCTTTGTTAGGTGATGTAAAGGCTCAGCTACTGACTGCTCATCTGGACAAAGATTTGTTTGGGGTTCTGTAGCTGAAGTTTCCAATAAAGTGGAAAAGGGTGTAAAGTGCTGCAAGGGATAAAACAACATTTGTGGATGCTAAAGCTTGATTTAATTATTGTCTGTCCATCTCCCTTTCCTCACCATGGCCAAATCCTTCCCCCCTTTTCTTCTAGAATTGCTTGGAAATTTTCTCATTCCATCCTGTTTTGGTAACAATAGCTTCAGATTCCTGAGTGTTGAGTTGTGTACTGACCCTTTTTGGTATTCTTCAGGTTACAGAAGCTCAGGAACATTGTATGCCTAGTATTTTTCAAACTTTCTTTTGTTAGTTGTAGTAGGAGTGTCTCCAGACTTAAGAGGAAAGGAATTTTATTCAAGATTATTCTAGTTCTCAGGAATGAAGCAGACTTGAGGCCAATTCTAGATCTCTCTAGAATTTGCATATTTTGAGGATTCCTTGATTCAAAAATGCTCACCCCTCAAACTGGTCAGCCTCTTCTGCACCCAAATGTTTTGATGCTCTCAGTTTAAAAGATGCTTGCTTACACATGTATTATCCACAAGAGTAACTGAAAATGTTTGAGTTTCTGTCTTGGACCCAAACTACCAGCTTGCTTCTTTGCCCTTTGGGGCTTTCTACAACCCCAAGGGTACTTAAACAATTTCTGGCTCAAGTTAAAGCCTTTTGCAGCCTTCAGTGGATTCCCATCTAGTCTTGCATGGAAAACTGTTTAAAGCTGTATCCAGTCCAGCAATCCAAAAGGCCTTGGAGTTCTTCATGAGCTGCCTTAAGAATCTAGGATTAATTTTCAAGCTGAAGAAATATTTTGTTATTCCTTTATCCAGAATGTTTTGCCTGGGCAGCCTTTATCCATGTAGGTAAAATAGTAGTATACAAAAGCTGCTTTCCTATATCTAGCGAAATAGAAGTCTGCTTCAGCAAGAGAATTTCTGAAAACTTCGGGGTTCATAGCTTCAGACATTTCTCATGTTTCTTCATGCCAGACTTCATATAAGGAAATGCCAGTGGTATTTCAAGTGTGTGTGGACCAAATAGCAGAATCTCTATCAGCAAATTCCAGTCAATCCTTATCATGAATCTCACAGTATGGATATATTTAATAGTTTCTAAAAAAATTGTAGCATATTCTTGAAGAATTGGTACCTGAAAAGAAATTGAAATTCTAACGCCAGAAGATCTTGTATATTCATGTGTAAACATTTTTTGTCTGGTGTCAATACAGAGGGTATGTCCCCAGTACAGCAGGGGCACTTCTTGTCCTTTATCTGTGCAATTTGCTTGACTGGCTTGTCTTACTGTTTTGTCAAGGTCCACCTTTCTATTTCTGCTCATTTGCTATTGGATCATCATTTTAACTCTGATCAGGTCAAATTCCTCAAGGGGGTTATCTACATTAAACCACAAAAAAAAAAAACCTCAGCCTTGATTTGTATTGTTACTGAAGAAATCTCTCCTCCCTTTTTTGCCAGCTGCCAATTTTTTGAATTCTTTTTTTGACATGGAAAACCAAGTTGCTGTTAGCTAAGCTATCTGGACTACAAGCCCAGAAGTGCATTTTTGCCCTTTTGGTTTTTATAACAATAGAGTAAGTGTTTGAACCAATCCTAATGTCATGTGTAAAGTGGCTTCTGAATTTAGTCTTGATCGGTCTAACCTGCTGTCTACTTTCTTTCCAAACCTGAAAACAATGACAAAATAATTCTTCAGTCTTTAGATTTTCTTAAATAACTCAGGTTTTACTCACGACCTGAGAAAATCTATCCAGTCATTTGTCTTTAGAAGGAAAGAAAATGGGCTTACTAAAGTCTAAACAAACTATTTCTAAATATATCTCAAATTAAGTGTCTTCTGTTACACAAGTCATGGCAAATGGCTACCGGGGTAATTAAAGCCCACTCTTAACAGGTCATTAGCTACTCTGGGGCTTTCATGAAAGGGATGGAATCCAGCCCTTATTAAAGCACCCTTCTACTGGCAGTCCACATCTTCTACAAACATTGTAAACCATGTTTATTCTAGAGCAAGAACTGGATTTGTTAAGCCTGTTTACGGCATCCTAAATTTGGGGTGTGTACCCCCTTTCTTCCACTCAGTCTGATTAAGCACTCAGTCTGATTAAGCTCTGGGAGTTGTTACAGGTTTTAGGAATGCTGCAACAGTGATCTTGCAATAATGGTAGATGTTCACATAGCTCCCTATTACAGTACCTCTACCATCCTTCCATCCACTCTACGGATATTCTTTTGACATTTTAAACCTTGTTGCCAAGTTGGAGCCCACCCCAAAACATCTTGATTTTAATTTGATTACCTTAAGCTTCATACATTCCTCAGCAATACTACTCTTCTGACTAACTTATTTTTGTTGTGGGAAGAAAGCTGTGAAGCTGGACCAGATGTATATACCTCTTTTATCTCAACATGCTGGTGCTTGCTTAATGTAGATGTATGCCTTGCGCTGGAGGATCCTAAACTTAGGCGACTGGTTCAGGCCTTTGCAGCTGAAGTCCCGGGTGTTAGGAATACTACACAATGGTCTAATACAATATCTGCCATTAAGTACACAATTTTACTTTGTTAGCATGGCACACGCACACCTGTGCAAATATGAGCACAGGTATCTTAGTTGTTATCCTACTCTTGTCTGTCCTCGTCAAGTACTTTGTAACAAGCTTGTATTGAGTATATGCTGTAACCATTGTGTACTTAAGCAATTTTTACTGTAATGTATAACCTGGGCTTAGCCTGCATTTAGTCAATGCTCTACCCTTTATGCAAATGTAAGTAAATAAAAACATGCTGGCTGGCATAACTTGGATATAGAAGTTCTTTTTGAGACTCTCTTACTTGAGTATAACTTGCCTATGATATACAAGTACTGCAAAAATTAGTTGAAAGGCAGAAGACTCAAATATGATGGATGAGCATTTTATGCGATTCAGGCACTTGGAGTCTAAGAAAAAACTGTGACCCCCCCCCCACATACATGAGCATGCACAAGGTGACAAGCATCCTTTTCTAACCAGTGAAAAATTAGCATTCTGCAGTTAATGATTCTTTACTGATCTGAGACATGTAGTTGTCCATTACATAAGTGCACTGTTTTACCTACTAATAAATCTTCAGGTAGATAGTTTGATTTTTTTTTTGTTCAGATTAATGTTGCTAATCAATAATAAAACATTCTGATTGCCTTTTTTTTTCTTTTTGATACTGTCCCAGTCATTTTCAGTTTTGTCCGTTTCTTAACATGTTGTAGTCTTTTGTTTTAACCTTACTTGTAGCATTCAACTGTAGCACATACCTAAAATGGACTTCTACAGCCCTCATGCTGGCTGGCATATTTTCTTTTTCTGTAGTATCCAGCACACAAATATGTCCTTCAAGTGACTTTCTGGAAGTCCTCTGTGATTGTGACAACAAGGTTACCTGCACAATCCCAAATGAGAAATCACAGAACTGAATTAAAAAAAAAAAACCTGATTCATCTGGTATAACTTGAAACACAGTGGTGGTAATGCCAAATTTTCAAACCATAAACTAAGTCACACCAAAAACAGTTTATTCGATAAAAGCTTTCTGGTCTACACCCTTCATCAGTATAATTTTACAACAGTAATAACACATTTAAATAGGAGAATCAATTAAACACATGCTTCAGCCCAACCCACTCAATCAACAACCAAAAATTATTTAAAAGAGCAACCCCATAAAACACAAGAATTATACACACTATAAACTTGATATAACTTTAAAATATAACTTAGAAAATATATATATATATATACACATACATGTAAATGTTATAGTACTTCAATAAATTAGATTTAAACTAGTAATATGTCTATACCTATAAATACTTATATATATTAACACAATACAAACATTATAAATACTTAATACCCAATCTAATTTATTGAAGTACTATAAAATTTACATATGTGTGTGTGTATATATATATATATTTTTTTTAAAGTTATATTTAAAGTGATATCAAGTTTATAGTGTGTATAATTCTTGTGTTTTATGGGGTTGCTCTTTTAAATAATTTTAGGTTGTTGATTGAGTGGGTTGGGCTGAAGCATGTGTTTAATTGATTCTCCTATTTAAATGTGTTATTACTGTTGTAAAATTATACTGATGAAGGGTGTAGACCCGAAAGCTTTATCGAATAAACTGTTTTTGGTGTGACTTCGTTTGTCATCTGGTATAACCACATTGTAAAACACTTATTTGCGCTAAAAGCCAGGCAGTTGAGCCTGTACTGGCGTGCAACTTATAAAGAATAAAAAAAAAAAAAAAACATAAATGGTGGTGATAATCTCTTATTTTGTGACATTATGTGGCAAGAACTGTTCTGTGAAATTAAGGACTTATCTGCCCACAGCTGCATTGGATAAAGTTCAGAATATGGTCAGTGCAGCTATATGTGACAACAGTTCACTTTGATTGCAGCATCCTTAGCTGGACGAACTCTGCCAGTCCTAGCTATACCTTTTAAATGACTATAGTGGTCTCATTTAAGAGTGCTACCTTACATGTAGGATAATCCATAAAGATTGAGTTGAAACCAGAATTAAGTTAAGGACTGACTGGGTTAATTCCTGTTTAAGAAAGATGGCTATGTTAAAGATGGAACTACATTTCCCATCCAAATCTACCTAGAGACTCTCACAGTTGGTAGACAGTACATTTTAAGAGGCAAGCTTTTCAGTTCTTGCATGTAAATCAGATGTGGTAAACTGCACAGTATTATTTGTTAGACAGTAGGTGCATTTTAAGGAACATGGTACAGTAATTAAAACCCTACTTTCTCATGCTATTAGAAACATTGCTGAGAGAGGTGGATTGGCCGACAGTCCTCAAAAAAAGTTGCAAGACATCACTGCTGAATGGGTGATAAAGTAGGAGAAGTTGGATGTGTTATTTTAACTAAATAAGATATACCTGTGGGGGAATTTCACAGCTTTTTAAACAAGGTTATATTAATTGTGTCAGTGTGACTATTAAAGTAGGAAGTTTATGTATGCCTGTAGTTGGCATTAATAGAACCACAGTCCATGCAAATCTGATTTTGAGAAACTCCCACATTTTATATATTGTTAACAAATACAAATTGGGGTCAAAAGCAGTGCACCTGACTTTCCCAGCACCAGAATATTGGACTGTACAAAGTGCATTCTTCTTATAAAATAAAAGGCAATTTAAGGAATGTACAAAGCGGGGAACAGAGCAGTATTACAAGTACCACCTGTGTTTGATCATTTGGCTTTCCTGATTGTGCCCATTAATATAAATAAATCCATACCGCTCAATCTCTTGGTGCAAGACATCTAGACAAAGCCTGAAATAATGGGGTCAAAGACCCCCAAATTTGGGCTAAAACAGCAGGGTTTGTAGTATGCGTTTTCTGAAGAATATGAAGTCTGAAACTCAAATGTATATCATGATGTAGTGATTTCAGTCCTCAGTAATTTGCCTAAATAAATGGATATAATGTGTCTGCAGATTACAGGAAGGTTTGGGAAGTGTTTTGCGGAAACCTTTTGGAGATAATGTTGTTACTGAGATCTGAGAGGTCTGATATTTATGATGGTTTCAAAAAGAAACAAGGCAAAAATTGGAAGACCCAGAAAAGACATTTGGAAATATAAGTAGAAAGGCCAAATGTCTAGTAAGACACAGGAATAAGATGATGAAGAAATAAAAATAAAGCTCCCATTACCAAACTAGATAAAACTGTTAAAATGAGTGTTAAAAATATCAGACATTACAAGGAAAACATGCTAAGAAATATCACTGATAAAAGGAAGGATTTTTCCCCTGGTATGTTAGGAAAGGTAAAAATTCAGGAACAAGTAACATTACAGAAATTAGTGAGAAAATCAAGTATGCTGATTTATACTTTTTGCCTTTTTTCTGAATTATTTATGGAATCGTATAGTTCTGTAGGTTCCATCTTGTATACACAAGAATTGGTTGTGGAATATAACCTAGTGGTAAAGCAAATTTGGACCTCACTAAGTTCTCTAGACTGAGTAACCAACAGACTTGGACCTCACTAAGTTCTCTAGACTGAGTAACCAACAGACTTGGACCTCACTAAGTTCTCTAGACTGAGTAACCAACAGACTTAAAAAAAAAGTACTGTGGAAGTGTTGGCCAAACCTCTGACTCTTACGCTACTTTTAAGACAGTGGAGATCCTAGCAGGTTGCAAGGTAGCTGTTGTCAAGTTGATATAAGGGTAAGATTCCCAGGCGTAAGGTTAATAATTATGGGTCAGTCAGCCTCCTGTTGAAGACTGGTACTTCTGTTAGAGAAGCTAGACAGCCTGGGTTTGACAGATGTGCATCAATATTTATTTATTTACATTTGTTGACTGAGAGTGTCCGACTGGATGTAGGTCCATTTTCAGCAGAGGCCTGGGGAGAAAAGCTCCACAGTTAAAATATACAGACAGTAGTTACATTGGATTTACATAGTGATTAACAATTTGATTAACATAGCAATTAATTACAAAGAGTTACAGATGAAGAACATAATGCATCAGTAGACCACTAGAATCTTTGTCTGTGAAGTACATAACAGACATTAACAATTGTTACAATAAGAAGTTCCTGCTGTATAATAAGTAGTAGGTTTATGAGCATCCGAGCTTGTTATAATCAAGGTAGTTAGTGGGATGGAAAGAAAGGTAGTGGTTGGATGGGGTGGGTGATATTAGAGTGGGAGTTGCAGGGGCATAGCCATCATGTTTTTAGGTGGGCTTTTAGTAAAGTTTTGAAGTGGGCGCATGATGGTATGGAGGTAATTGTGGATGGGAGGGAGTTCCATAATTTGGCTATGGTGCAAGAGAATAGTGTTTCACCAGCAGAGTTATTGGCTTTAGTGATCTGCAAGTGATTTTTGTTGCTGGATCTTAGTGGTCTGGTGGTGTGATAGGGTTGGAGTAGATTCTGGAGGGATGGGACATTTAGTGGATGGTTTACTAGTTTGTGGGCGAGTGAGAGTTGATACCATTGAAGGAGGTGAGGGAGTTCAAGCCAGCTCAGTGAGAGACCGTGATGACTATGGTAGGATGCCCCTGTGGCGAATTTGGCGAGTTGTAGCAGGTCTCTAGCTTGTTTAGATCGCATTGCCTTAGGTTGGTATATGTTGGAGAGGCATAAAGTAGGGTGGAGATAAGGTGGGAATTTGCTACTGAAATCTTTGCTGCTTTGGTGAGAAGTTGCTTATTTCTGTATAACACTCCTAGTTTTTTTGTGGATTTTTTTTATGGTCATGGATATGTGAATGTCAAATTTTAGTTTGTCTGTTTCCACTCCTAGCAATTTGGTGTGTTCTATTGGGTGTATAGTGATGTTGTCTTTTACTGTGATGTTAAAGTGAGAGTTGTTTTGAGTATGTTTGGTGGGTTGGAAGAGGAGTAGTTTAGTTTTGTTTGGGTTGAATGTTAATTGGGCATTGGATAACCAAGTTTCAACAGAGGAAAAGGCTTCCTGTGTGACTTTATGCAGTTTGGGTAGGGACTGGGCTGAGCAGATGATGGTCGAGTCATCTGCGTGTTGTATGAGTTTGCCGTGTTTGGTGGCAGAGGCTAGATTATTGGTGAAAATAGAGAAGAGTAGGGGTCCAAGGATGGATCCTTGAGGAACCCCTATAGAGACAGGTAGTTGGGGAGATGTGTCATTCTGCCATACAATGGATTGTTGGCAGTCAGACAGGTAACTCTGAAACCATTTGGTGACTGATTGAGAGAAGGCTAGGTTATTGAGGACAGAGTTGAGTTGTTTGTGTGGGACCATGTCAAATGCTTTAGATATGTCTAGGAAAGTAGCAGAGGAGAGAGAGCGCCATTGTTTTTATGCTGAAGGATAGTGTTAGTAAAGGAGAGTAAGGCAGTGGTGGTGCTATGGTTTGGTCGGAAACCATGCTGACTATTGGAAAGGAGGTTGTTAGTAAGGATGTAGTCTGAGACCTGAGAATGAATGCATCTCTCTAGTATTTTGGAGAGTGGAGAGAGAATAGCTATGGGGCGGTAATTGGTTAGTTCTGTAGAGGGGAATTATATATGATACTTTCCATAGTGTGGGAATGTAATTTTCTGACAGAGATCGGTTAATCAAGATGGATACTGGGTAAGCCAGAGCATCAGCTGCAGTTTTGTAGGTATTCACTTGGGAGGTTGTCTGCTGCCAATTTGGTGGGCTTAAGTTTAGTTAAGAGTTTTTTTTATGTTGGAGGTAGGTACAGGAGAAAAATAGAAGGCAATGGGGAGATTACTAGTTGAAGGTGTGGGTTGTAGGGGAGGGGGGGGTTTGTTGTTTTAGCTAGTGATAGTATGGTTTGTGTGGTGTGTGTTGAATTAGGTAGCAATATTTTTGGAGGAGTGAGGGATGTTGGGAGGGTTACTGACTTTACCTGGGTGGAGGATGGAGTTTGTGGAGGACCAGAATTGTTTGGGCCTGTGTTGGGAGGAGTCTAGGGCAGACTGGTAGTTTTGGAATTTGTCATGTTTTATTAGCTTTTTGACTGTATTGCGTAGTTCTAGGAATTTCTGTCTAGTTGAGGGGGTTTTGGTTTTGCGCCAGTGCTCCCAGGCTTTATCCCTGTTTTTCATTTCTGACTTAGTAGTTTTCTGTACCCATGGGGAGGGTTGTGCTTTGGTTCTGGAAAGTCTTATGGGGGCATGGTAATTAAGGATGCTCAGAAGGTAGTATTAAAAAATTCAAGTGCGTCATTAAGACTAAGGTATTTTAGACAATGCCAGTTACATTCTTTGAGGGATAAGATGAATGTGAGTGGGTTAAAGTTTAGTTTTTTAAGTATTTGACGGTAGATGACAGGTTTAGCTTGGTATAGGTATTTTTTTGAGTAGGAATGTTGGGGAGTGATCACTGAGGCTATCTGATAAGCAGTCTGTTCTATATGACTGGGGGCTCTTACTGATTAGTATCCAATCCAGGGTAGTGTGCTTGCTGGAGTTTTTATTTATCCTGGCTGGCGACTGGACTAGTTGGGCGAAGCCATGAAAGTTTACATGATGGGTTGGATGGTTGCCAAAACAGGATTGCCAGTCAATATTGAAATTGTAAAACCAAAAGTGGGAAATGCAACCAAACTGAAACTGAGTCAAAAGGCAACCACGAAACGAAACAATTGCCACCAGGAAGTCAGCCAAAGCTCTTTATTCCAAAACCAAGCAGACAAGGCTGTCACCAGCCACGAAAAAACATGTAAACGCCTTAATCCTCTGATAACGGACAATATGCGTTTTCGTCAGATTCTCGACTTCTTCAGACAATCAGTACATTCAATTAACACAGTATATATAACGTTGACCATCAATTGATTAATTGCAATTATTCTAAAATTTAGAGACATTTAAAATTAAGAATTAAGAAAGTCATTTCAAAATGCCATTTAAAATATTGCACATATGACTGTTTGTAGAATTCATAAAACATATGTATATAACATTTAAAAATAAAAAATATATATGTAATTACATATTTCCATTGTGTTTCAAAAGGCATAAATTCATGATATAATAATAATAAAGTGCTACTGCAAAGAAAACAATTCAATATTCACATATTATGCTACCACTTGAGATAAAAAACACAACCTTCTTGATATAAAACCTATGAATTCTCATACGTGAACATTAAAACCTATGAACTTCATAATGTTTTCATAAGAAAGACTTGTTAAAACTCATAAAATCCCATAAAATAACTTAAGATAAAACAAAGAAATAAACATAGTGTGAGCCTGAATCAGGTGTAATGGAGCCCTCTTGTGGTTGTAAAAATTATTACTGCAAAACAATAATCTTACAGTTTAGCAGCTCTTAATTTGAGTAAAGGTAATATGGATATATTGTCATTAAGCCCTGGAAATTTATCTGCATTTAGGGCCACTTGCCACCACAGCTCCCTATATTCAATTCTGGTCTCCCAAGGACCTCCTCTAACATCCTTTAAAATGCTTTCTATAACTAAGAACTTGAATTTATAATCTTTACATACTTTACTATGCTTATATAGAGCATTACTCTCCTTTTTAATAGATATTTCATAAGTATGTTCATAGATTCTTTTTCTTAAAGCTCTTTCAGATTTTCCTATATAGAACGCCCCACATGTTTCACAAAAAGCCAGGTATACTATCCCTTTGGTATCACAATTAAAGTATTCCTGACTATTGATCATTTTATTTCTACTGGCTATATAATAGCTGTCATTATTCATAACATAACAACGTATCACAATTAAAGTATTCCTGACTATTGATCATTTTATTTCTACTGGCTATATAATAGCTGTCATTATTCATAGCATAACAACATTGCCTACAGTGCCCACACTTATAAGTACCTTTTCTAACTATTTTGGAAATGTTTTGAGATATATTGTTTTCAAGTATATTTCCCAAATTCCTAGCATTTCTATAGGTCACTTTTCTTGGAATGTCACCAACCCCTTCTATATCGGTTAGGGATACAAATTTGTCCCATTCTCTAAAAAAAATTTTACTAATCCCAGCATTAATCTTGTTGTATTAAGGTCTGGGAAAAATCACAGCCTTCATTAATATTTCTATCCCTTGAATCTATCACTCTATTAATTTTTGGGATGTTGTTATTACTGACAATACCTGTCTTATAGATAGGGGCAAATCTCTCTCGCCTTCCCTCTTCAACTTCTCTTCTTATTTGTTCTACAAATTCATTAGGGTATCCCCTCTCCTCAAACATTCTCTCTAAAAATTCACATTCCTTTTGAAAATCTAAATCCGAGCTGGTCATGCGACTACCCCTGACAAACTGTCCTTTGACAATACTTTTTTTTACAATGTTTGGGGTGTGCACTCTCAAAATGTAGGAAGGAGTTACAATACGTGGACTTACGATGAACTCTAGTATTGTACTGCTTCTCTCCTTTATAAAGCTCTACATCTAAATATATCAAACAATCTTCGGAAATATTGTGTGTGAATCTCAAGAAACTAGTGGTGTCATTGATGTAGGTGAGAAACTCATCTAGTCTATCCCTCCCTGCCGTCCAAAGTATTACTATGTCATCCAAGAACCTCCTATATAACATCCAACAGTTCTTATATTGGGAATTGATGACATACTTCTCCTCCCAATGGGCTAAGATAAGATTAGCATAAGTGGGGGCACAAGCTGCCCCCATAGCAACTCCTTTTGTCTGCTGAAAGAACTCTCCTTTAAAGTATATATAATTATTCTTCAGGACCAGGTCCAAAAGCCATAAACTGGCTAGTTTATCATTCCTATTAATTTCTTCATGTCCAAAGACTATATCTTCCATAATAATTTTACCCTCTTCATATGGGATAGAAGAAAACAAGTCAACAATGTCTATAGTGAGGAACAAGACGTCCTTGTCCCAAACACAAGAATTGAGATCTTTCAGCAAGTCCCAAGAGTCCTTCAAGATATTACATCTCCCTGTCCATAAAGGTTTTAATTTGACATCAACATATTTTGCCAGTGTTTCAGTCTTAGACCCATCAGCAGAGACAATGGGACGCAAAGGGGGATCATCTTTGTTTTTGTGAATTTTCGGTATTCCGAAAATGGTGGGTATTTTGGGTTGTCAACTTTCAGAAATTTATAACAAACAGGGCTTATTAGTCCCTCATTTAGCATATCATACAATGCTATATCAATCCTGCTGTAGGCTATGTTAATTTCATTTTTAGAAACTGTGCTATATTTATCTTCGTCCCATAACAAATTATACATTTTACTATCATAAACAATGTAATCCATAATGATTATGCCACCCCCTTTGTCCGGCTTCATTACTCTTACATTTCTGTTATTCCTGATTTCATATAGTAATTCTTTTTCTTTTATGGTCATATTATAGAACCTTGTAACTCTATTATCATTATTTCTTATTTCACTTTCAATTACTTTCTCTAGGTTCTTAATCTGAGGGTGCAAAGGGGGGTTGTACACACTTTTCTTTCTTACTACTTCACTTTCATCCCTATTGATGTTGGGCAATGTCACGTTAAGATTCACTTTTCTCAGAAATAACTTAATATCCAACAAGCTTCTAGCCACATCACCCTTATTGTCTGGAATGAATTTTAAACCCTTAGAAAATAGGACAAAGTGTTCTTTCTCAATTTTGATACTACTAAAAGTATGTATGCTAAAATTATTCCAAGTGTGACAATGTTTGTCAGAAAGAATATCAGGTGAAAGAACTTGTGAAATATCTGGGAGGTCCAGTGAGGGGTTTATTGATATCTCCCCCTCCCCTCCATTGAAAATTCTCATTCTGTAATCCTCGCTTATTGAGTAATCTTTCGGACCTACGTAGGGGTGGAAAATTTTCATCATATTCCTGTTCGTTTTCCCTAGTTTGTTCATTCTCTACACCATACCTTTCCAGGTCAGGCTCCATAATATTCATTTCACTTTCATCATTGTATCTACTCCCATAAAAATTGTTCAGTCCCCGTGGTTTGGGGTAACTAATCTGCAATTTATAGTCATTAATATCTCTTTCTAATTTTTTGACCTTCCTTTGAATCAGGTCATTGCATTTTTGTTCAACATTTCTTCTAATGTCATAATGCCTCTTTTTCTCTTCATTTATCCCAAAAACTAAATCATTTTTGATGTACTGATCTAACATCTCTATGTCTTTCTCAATACTGTCCTGTATTTTTGTATTTTCTTTAATCATGACTCTAAGATCTTCCAATCCACATTTATTGAAAATGTCTACTAAATCTTTGTAATAACTAGTGCCATACACAACATTGTTAGGAAACTTGAACACCCTTAAACCTTTAGGTACAATTTCCTTAGCAACACATTCCTTTAAATATTCATTTTCAATAGATAAAGATCTATATTTATACATCAAATTACTTAATTGTGCCAGCTTTTGCTTATAAGTCCCATCAAGCACATAAAGCCTGTTGTTTTCAGTGCTTTCAAACACAACATTAGGTTTTAAATGTAGCCATTCAAGTGTTTCTATAGCTGGTGTGCGTGTAAAAGGAACACGCAAAACAGTACCTGTGGCTTCCGCTTCTTCTAAGACCAATGCCATCATTTGCTGCATCCTGTTCCTGTATAGGACTCCCATGTAAAAGCCTCGGTGTATTAGAGGGGTTGAAGGTGTTGGAATCAAGGTCGATCCCTTCTCGTCGATCCATAAGCTCCCCTTGCTCCATATTTGTTCCCCGACCATTTCTGATGCTACGAGGGTTGTGAGGCAAAGTTTGGTGAACACTCTTGCTGAGCAAAGCTTGGCTGAGAGGGGTGAGAATGTTAATCAACTCCGTAAGCTTCCCAATGAGCTTACGCGTTTGCCCCACCTCCTCAGAACCACGTCTCTCCATGGCAGACGATACGTCCATCTCGCTCCCAAACAAGAATACAATAAAACCAAAAGTGGGAAATGCAACCAAACTGAAACTGAGTCAAAAGGCAACCACGAAACGAAACAATTGCCACCAGGAAGTCAGCCAAAGCTCTTTATTCCAAAACCAAGCAGACAAGGCTGTCACCAGCCACGAAAAAACATGTAAACGCCTTAATCCTCCGATAACGGACAGTATGCGTTTTCGTCAGATTCTCAACTTCTTCAGACAATCAGTACATTCAATTAACACAGTATATATAACGTTGACCATCAATTGATTAATTGAAATTATTCTAAAATTTAGAGACATTTAAAATTAAAATTAAGAAAGTCATTTCAAAATGCCATTTAAAATATTGCACATATGACTGTTTGTAGAATTCATAAAACATATGTATATAACATTTAAAAATAAAAAATATATATGTAATTACATATTTCCATTAAGTGTTTCAAAAGGCATAAATTCATGATATAATAATAATAAAGTGCTACTGCAAAGAAAACAATTCAATATTCACATATTATGCTACCACTTGAGATAAAAACACAACCTTCTTGATATAAAACCTATGAATTCTCATACGTGAATATTGAAATTGTCTAAAATTATAGTTTCTTGGGGGAGATGGTGGGTAGACCAGCTGAGGAGGTTTTCAAGTGGAGGGATGGTCTGGCCAGGTGGGAAGTAGCATCCAATTATGTTGATGGTTTTGTTTTGGTTTATTTTGAGATTGGTATATATTATTTCTTCATTGCCTATTTGTGGAGCTGACAATTTTAAGATCTGGATGTTTAGATGTTGTTTAAATATTATAGCTACACCGCCTCCTTTCTTGTTTAGCCGATCTACTCTTAGTATGCCGTAACTGGTAGGGAGTATTTGCTCACTGGTAATGTGAGATTTTAGCCAGGTTTCTGTCAGGATGACTATATCTGGGGAGTACAAGTGTATGGTGGCATGGAGTTCATGGACTTTGTTGGATATACTTTTAATATTTAGGCTTAGTAGAAGGAAGTCACTTTGCTTTCTATTGGCTGTGATATGGGAGAAGTTGTGGTTTCTAGTCTGATTATGAGGATTGGGGTTGGAGATGGTAGGGCCAGGGTTGGGGTGAATGTCTCCACTTAGGGCTAGTTTTAATATGCATGAGGTTATTAGTTTTCTCAGTTTTTGAATGTGTTTGCTTATTAGGGAAACTTTATGATTGTGCTCTGTGGGTAATAGGTATGGTGCAAGAGTTACTATGTTAAGTTTTGGGGATGCTTTGTGTGAGTAATATAGTTGGTAGAATATGCAGGGGGTGCATAGGGATGGTTCTTGAGTTGGGAGGGGAGCTGAGTGAGGGTGAGACATGAGTGGTGGTGTGAGTAGTAGTACAGTGGTAGTGGTTGAGTGGGGGAATGATGGAGTTTTGGTAGGCTGTAAGATATGCAAGGAGAGTGCATGCAGTGAGCACAGGTAAGGTATGCTTGTACATGTTAGCTGAGGAGGAGTGATGGTGGAAAGAGGGAGGAGGTAGTGTTGGGTTTAGTGCCATGGTTGGCTATTTTAAAGATGGGAGGGGTTTGTGAGTGTAATAAAGGTAGGACCACTGGGGGAGAGAGGGAATAGGGGGCAGGGTGGGGAGCGAAGCGGGTAGAGACCTTGTTAGTTGCTGTTATGAGGGGGCTGGAAACAATCAGGTAACAGAGTAAACTGATAAATGAACATATGATAGTGAATGTGGAGACTCGGGTAGGTATCCTGTTTTTCCAAAAACTTATCAGTTAGCTGTGCCCCAGTTCAGGCAGTTTTAATAAGTTCTATGGCAGAGCCGAGCATGAGGTGCTCAAATGGTGGTTGTAGTTTTAAAAATGGTGCCTGCCACAGGTAATATGTATTAACTTTGGGATTGGCTTAAGGTAATGGGGAGGGGAAGAAAAAGGGTATGAGCAGGCAGTTCTTTTGTACTGCTGCTAATGAGCCAAAGCAAAGACAAGTTTGTGTCTATCTTAATCAGAATTGACGAAGGACTGCTCTGAAACTGTAAGTCATTTCTTAACCATTTCTCAGGTGGAAAAACAGGATAACCTTGTATTAGGCTAATGCGGTCTCAGTTTAAATTAACAAACACACAGTATTTATCAGTTATTGATACTATTTGCTAACAGAAGGGAATAAGAGAGAATGAAAGATGAGTGTGTGTGTGGGGGGCTGCTTACAAGCCAAAGCAGAGTGCTCTCCAGGGGAAAATGAATATTGGCTCAAACAGGTAGACACATACTTGAAGGTAACTTTAGCTGTTTGCAGTCAGTTCAGACCTGGACTGCGCTTTTCTTATAAGAATGATAAAGGTGGTACTGCAGTTGAATACTTAAGGGTGGTGTTATGATGGAGAGACACTGAGCTCCTCATGGGGCCTGTAGCAGAGTGGATTGTCAAGATTGCCTCACATATGCAAAGATGATGTTATATTTTCTTGGCAATACAGTCTGTATACAAATATGCATACATGTGAGAGGTCAGTCATTATATGTAGTCAGGTCTTCTGTGTAAATCGAGAGGTTGAACTATGTCTTATGTATTGGCTTTTCTTCAGCCTTTCATAGGTTCTGTCATAAGATGCTGACATCTTAAACTGAGAATTTCAGGGTTGCACACAACTTGGATGGCTGGTAATTAGGAGATAGAGTATATGTTTTGTGTGGAAGAAATCATGGGTTGTGGATAGGAAAATAATGTAAAAAAAACATCAAGCAAAAAATGTTATGGCATTTCAATCCCTCATACTTGCAAAATGTATACATGATAGGAAACTGTGGAGCAGGTAATTGTCTTTGAATTGCAAACTAAATTTGCTTAGCACACAGACTGTATTGCCAAGGAAATGTAATAAAATCTTTGGATGCATTGGAAAATGCATAAAATCAGGCAGTGAGCTCTTCAGGCAAAATACTTTCTACAGTATGAAGAGTCACAGCCATTCTGCACTCCTTCAAACCCTCTGATCCAAGCCTCATAGTACTGACCTCTGCTTTGCCATTTTAGGTCTTCAACTGTGGGAATCTGTGCCACACCACTTTAAAACATTTCCTTATACCTTTAAATTTCAGTTACAGCTCAAAAACACATCTACAAAACTAGCAAAATGCTACTGCCTTCACATAAGACGTGGCCTAATTTTCAAAATCACTACTTTCTGCCTTCACGCTTTCCTTCTTAATGATGTACATTTTTGGATTTACTTTAACTTGAATCGTATACTGTTTGTACGTTTTGTGTTTTAATCTTTCATTGTAATATTATTTGCAGGACTTAAGACTGTATCAAAGTTGGTTTTCATTTCATTTCTTGGCTTAACTAAGTTGAGACTTTTTGGATCAGTGCTCTGCCATGTTTAACAAATTCAAATAAATAAAGTTTAATGAAACCAAAGATCTAGTATTGATATTTTGTGGTCCCTATACTAACTAATACCCGGATAACTGAACTTGAGAAGCTGCAGGGACAATATACTAAATTATCAGCTATCAAAAATGTAACTTACAATGAGTGTCTTACAAGACGAGATCCATGTGTTCATAGCTGAATACACACCTAGATGAGAAAATCTTTTACAATTATAAAAGGCGATTAGTAATCCATTATTATGGAAGTTTCTTTCTTTAAGGAAAAGTAATATTGAGCAAATTGAACGAAGATCCTTAAATAGAAATATAACTGCAACCTTGTTTTCAGAAATGATAAAAGGAAATATTTTTTCAGAAATGATAAAAGGAAGTATTTTTCCCCTGGGTACCTAAGTTGTCTATAGATATTAAATGCAGTGAAAGTCTGGGATTTTTTAAAGCCAGCGTTTACAGGTTCTGTGACTACCTGTTACATGATTTAACCATCTCTTGTGGTGAGTCTGAACTTTAGATCAGTCCATCACCTGCACTAAGTAATGTGTGTGTTTCTCAGTGGTGTTTGTGGAAATGTATCTTGATGTGAAACATTAGCTGCTGCTGAACATTTTATTACTTATGCATTTGCTGCTTTTAGTCATAGCCTAGTACCTACCTATCAACCTATCTGCCAGAGGGCATTTATAAGCCTAGCCAGAGTGTGTCGGTTTTCGCCGCCCCATTGATTAATTAACTGATCCTCTGTCAAGCAGAGCCAATGAAGTGATCCCAGGGGTGTATTTTCTGTTACCCATCCACTCGTCAAGGTTTCTCTTGAAGAGTGTTAGTGAGGGGCTCTGCCTGATGTAATTTGGAATTTTGTTCCAAAGCATGGTGAGTCTCTGTGACAGGAATCTATCCCTCCAGCATGTTCTATTTATAGTTGTGGCAAGGTTTAGTTCACTAGAGCACGTGGCTCGCAGTGACTTGGATTTCTTTAGGTGGCGCATGTCCATCAATTCTGAGTTAGATACACCACACAACCCAAAAGGGTATAAACTTGTTGTTGGTGTGTCTTTTGGCTTTTCCCAGTTAGGGGTCGCCACAGCGGAACTCCGGTCCACTAATGATTGGCAGTAGATTTTTACGTGTCGAGTTGCCAGCCCTGACGCACAACCTTCAACGAATGTATGCCCATTTACGCATGTCTTCACACAGAAGACGCTCTAGCTGAGAATCGAACAGGACGTCTTACTGTGAGGTGACAACACTACCGCAGCACCACCAAAAAAGAATACAAACTGCACCGACTGCTGTTTATTAACAAGCTCCAAAATTTTTAGAGCTTGTTGTGAGCTTTGTTAATAAACAGCAGTTGGTGCAGTTCAAATTCTGAGTTGGACATGGCTTTGTAAGTCAAGCAGCGATCGCCTTTGAGTAAGCGATATGCCACTGAGTACAGCCGGAGTTTTTTCAGTCAGGCTGCATAGGACGTATGTTTGAGACCAGTAATCCTCTTGGTGAGATACTTTTGTGGTCTTTCCAGCTGTTGGAAGTGTCTTGTGAGGTACATCCCAAATGGGGCATTGTACTCTAAGATGGGTCTAATGAGTGATGAGTAAAGGGGCACTATAACCTCTTTATTTCTGGATGCGAACCCTTTAGTAATTAGATGGGCCACATAGAAGGATTTCCTAACTACTTTGGCAATATGATTGTTAAAGGAGAGATTACTATCTACCTGGGTCCCCAGATCTCTTATTACCTCTTCTGTATTAAGGGGGCTGCCACCTATGTGATAATTCGTGGGTGTTTTGTTTTTCCCAAACGGGCTGACTATACATTTTGTGGCATTTAGCTTGAGGCCATGACTTTGACACTAGGTGTCCGTCTCAGTAAGGCCCTTTTGGAGGATGTCCATGTCAGCCGGAGAGTCAGTTATGGCTCCCAGTTTGTAGTCATCGGCAAACTTGGTTAGCCATAGTCGTCCTGTGTTTGCCTGTACTTCTGAGAAGTATATGCCGAACAGTAGGGGTCCCAGGTCCGAGCCTTGTGAGACACCACTTGTGACTGGTTTAGAGTCTGACCTGGAACCTGCTATTCTTACCGTGTGAGTTCTGTCTGTAGGCCAGTTGGCAACCCATCTCATGATGTAGGGGTTTATGTTCAGGCTGGTGAGTTTTTTTCTGTAATACTGGAGTGGGAAATGGTGTCGAAAGCCTTGGCGTGGTCAAGGTAGGCTGTGTGAACCACCTTTCCCTCGTCTATGGCCTTGGTGACTGTCTCTAAGTCAACCGGGTTTAGTAGGCATGCTCTGCCCTTTACAAAGCTGAACTGGGTCGGGTCAAGTGTTTGGAGGTTCCCAATGTCTTTGTTAATGAGTTCCATGATGATGCACTCCATAGCCTTGCAGACCAGGCTAGTCAGGCTTATGGGGCGATAGCTACCAGGGTCAGTTGTGGCCCCTCCTTTGTGGAGAGGAATAACTGTTGCTGTGCGCCATTCTATGGGCACATAGCCTGTGGAGAGGCTGAGGTTGAACAGTGTGTTTAGGTGGGGGGTTATTTCATTTTGTAGTTCGTGCAAGACGCAGCCTGGGACACCATCTGGTCCCACTGACATTGTGTTTTTGGATTTTGAAAGGGCTGTTTTCACCTGTGCGTCTGTGATTTTTGGGACACAACACTTTTCTGGTGTTGTTGTGGACCCTTTTGGAGGTGAGAGGGGGGGTGAAGTTTGCACTGAATCGATCTGCCAGGATGTTGGCAGTATCAGTAGGTTCAGTATATTTTGTGCTATTTTGCCCTAGTTCAGTGCATATCTGGGAGTTGCCACTTAGATTCTTAACATAGCTAAAGAAGGCTTTGCTTTGTGGTTATCTTTTGAATCCTTGACTATTTTTCTTTCGAAGTTAGCCTTGGATGATTTCATGAGGGACCTCAGTTTCTTACTGATACTGATCAGGGATGTCTTTCCTTCTTGGGATTTGCTTTTTTCTGAACTAGTTTCCTCCTCCTGTTGTATAGCCTATTTATTGCAGGGGTCCACCAAACTGGTTTCCTTCTCTTAGAGGAGTGAGTCTTGGTTCTGCTAGGGATGGCACAATCCATGCATCCTTGTAGGTGCTCATAGAGTGCATTTGTAAAGGTTTCTGCATCTTGGGCAGCGTTATCCTTTAGCGTGGGGGCTGTGAAACTTACCACCTCTGTCTTAAGTTAAGGTGAAGTTTGCTTTAGAAAAGTTTTTACTGTGGTTTCCTTAGTTGGGGATGGTGGTGGGGTGTGGACAATCCAGAGTGATTAGTTTATGGTCTGTTCTAACCAGTGACTGGTTGTCCTCTGGTGTGGAATACCTGTCGCCCATGTTGGTGATGACCAGGTCCAATATGTTTTCACCTCTGGTAGGGGAGTTTACCAGCCAGGGCACAACTAGTTTGAGTTGATTAATTCCAGGAAGTGCTGGGCCTGGGAATTTTGTACTCTAGTAGTTTTCCCAGTGAATGGTATGGTAATTGAAATCGCCCAATATCAGGGTGTTTGGTAGGACCTTCATGTTTTCCAGTGTCTCCAGAAAGGTGGAGTGGTGGTCCTCAGTCATAGAGGGTGATCTGTAGCAGGCCACAATTTGCATTGCAGATTTGCCCGATGTTAGTTGCACATGGATGATCTCAGAGGTATCATGCTGCGCCACTAACCTGGAGGTGTAGGTATCCTTGATGATTATGGATACATCCCCTCCTTTTGTGTTTCGGTCTGTGTTCTCTGGCCGAAATGTGTGGTATGAGTTGTAGCCCGGTAGTGCTGGGGTGCTCTCTGGTGCCTTAAACCAGGTTTCAGTTTTTGCACAGATGTCGACGTTCTCCATACTGAGGAGTGCTTCGAGCGCATGCATTTTGAGATTTAAACTCCTGGCGTTGAGTAGCATAACCCTCAGATGTTTGTTAATTTTGCTGTTTACGGAGGTGGGTTTGACTTTTAAGCCTTGCCTAAAAAAGGCACTATGGGGGCAGCAAGAGCCTTGGCCAGTATTCGAAAGCCTAGGGGTGACAGGTGCAAGCCGTCTCTTGTGAAGCAACGCGGCTTGTCGAGCATGTCGTCCCAGGCTGACAGACACTGGATCCCCTTTGAATGACACCAGAAGCTTAGCCAGTTGTTGAAATTGATCATTTTTTCTTTATACTGAGGTATCATTTTTGGTGAGGGCAGGATGCTACTCGGGGTCAGGGTCATACCAGCCTGGGCTACATGATCAGAGAGCTCTTCCATGTCTCTTTTCATGTAGTCCAGGGAGGTACGTCTCAGGTCATTCACACCAACATGAACAATGACAGTCATATTTCTACTTGTTCTGGAGTGACCTGAGTACTTGTGTTATGTGGTGGATTCTGGCTCCCGACAGGCAGCTAACAGTAACCTTCTGCTTATCCAGCCTAGTGAGTGTCAGTGTGCCTGACTATAGAGTCACCTATTACTAGTGTGTTAGGTATGTTATTTTGCCTTAAGGGCTCTGATTGTGCGGCACACTGATTTTGTGTTTTATGTGTTGTTTGGTTTGTGACGGGAAGTGCAGGTTGTTTGGGTGTCTGCTTTGGAGGTCTCTAATGCTTTTGCAGGTTTTTGTTTAGAGCCTCTGAGTATCATTTTGTGTATTTGTGTATTTTTTGCCAGTGCTGTTTTAGTAGGTTTGTTTGCTGCTGGAGTTGTGGTCCAATTGTTAACCTTCTCCTCTTACTGTCTGTTCCAGTCTTGGGTGGAGACAGCTTAGCTTTCACTTTGTCTGTATAATTGCATCTCTCGCATATGTTAGTGTTTTGTGGTAGGAGGAGAGGGTTGTCTGTATACAGGAGGCAGTTGTAACATTGCCTCAGGATACCCAGATTCACCAGCTGGACTGGAGAGTGCACCTGAAGTTGCCCTTTGGTCATGCCTGAATAGTAGGGTGAGCTGCTTAGTCGCTTGGTTGGTGAGGGGTGAATAAAGAGCCTTGCCCTGCTGGGCAATCAGTGTCAAGGTATATTGGTGATTAGTGCTTGCTATTAGGTCTGAGCAAGTGCTGGGCTGTAAGTAGTAGTTCTTCACAAAGTTACTAGAGAATTATGCTGTGTATGTAATGAAATGGTTATCCACTGTGGTGATATTTCTGTTTTGTTCTCCCTTGGAAAAAAGACCATTACTGAAGGGAACTACTGATTCAGTACAATGAAAACAGTTAAAATACCGTGTCTCTACTGGAATAAATTTTCCTGTTAGACTTGTGAGTTTGATGTGTGGTCTGGACAAAATTGCATAGGACTTAGCGTGGCTTGTTTCCTGATGGCATATGATCTGTAAGACTTGTGACCCCATGGAAGAAGGGCTTCCTTATAACAGCCTAATTCAGTATTGTTGTTATTGGGTTGTCTTGTTAGTGGACATATCTGTCTGGATTTTAACAACTTCCTTGAGCCATTGAAATATAGATAGGGATGGCATAGAAGCTGATGGTGTGGATGAAGGTAGACCTGGATAAAAAAAGTCTGGTTTGGATAGGGGGCAGTGAAGTTAGTAGTAGCAGTAGTAGTAAATCTGAAAGCCTTTGTCTATTGAGGAGGTGTGGGCTTGTCTACTGGATCTGATAGCATTATATTGGACACACTGTCTGTTAATAGAAGTAACTGTTTTGAGGCTGTTGTGTTGGTAAGAACTACTTTTAGGATAAGTGTACGTGATGACTGATATTTAATGGTAAGAATTGTATACTGTTTTGCACTTAAGCAGGAAAACTCTTAAGAACCATCCCCTGGTTGAGAGCTTTGTTAGATGAGGTAGGGCAAAAGGAGCTAGGGTCATAAATTAATTCCTCTCATTGGTATATGACGATCATTGCCAATAAGAAAATAAGTCATATTTAGCAAGGAATACAAATGTCAGTGGCCTCTGGTTGAAAAATTTGCAGATAACTGCAAATTATGAACTATCATTGAATCTTCCACTGACGGAAATGTTCTCCAGAAAGGGCTGACTCAGACAACTGGAGACAGAGCCATGGACTAAAACTAAATATGAAGAAATGCAGAATAGTTTCCAGGGGTGGATGACTTCACAAAGGACACTATCATATTGACAACATACCCCTAAGAATAACCCAGTAGTCAGGGACTTGGGCCACACAGACAGTAAACTAACCTTTGACCATCACGTGTCTACAGTTGTGAGGAAATCATTCTGTGTTGTGCATGTTATAAACCAAGATATGACATCTAGGTCCAACAAAGCCATTGTTCCACTATATTCAGCATTCATCAGGCCTATCATTGAGTACAATGCCTCATTTGGTATGTACCTAAACAGACATATCCAACAATAGGAACATCCACCGAGGTTCCTTACTAAAAGAATACAGGGTGTAAGTAACATCCTATGCAGGCCGCCTCAAGGCCCTATCCTTGTATTCTGTCTGCTACAGACTGTTGAGGAAAGATCTATGCTTGGCATACAAGGCATTTTCAGATCCCACTCTGATGGACCTCTTGCACATCTACAAAACAAACAGCACTAGAATTTCCCTTTCTAAAGAATTTAAACCTTGCCTTGCCTGTGATATAAATAGGACCTGCTGGTGAGACAGATATGTATCCCAGAGACTACTCCTTCTCTGGAACAGGCTTCCCATCCATGTGAAGAAGATTTCCTCCCTAACCCAATTCGTAACTTGGACAGTAGGATGGGGAGCAGGAAATTCATCCCTGGTTTGGCACCTATGTCTCTAATGGACACAGGCAGCCTGTAAATGGTTCCTCTCCCAGGCCACTGCTTATAAATGTTTCACCCCCCCCCCCCAAGTCCCTGCTTACACTTATCGAGGGTACCAGAACTTGTCAGAGATGCGGGATACTTGTTTAGGCTTAAAAAAGCCCTTGTGGTAGTTTGAATAGTACACACGTATGAACTTAATTGAACTGATGTCATTATTTCCCTCTACAAAGTACAAGTGTGTGTCTGACTTGGAATACTGCTTCAGTTATGAAAGCATTTCATTAAATTACATCTTCTCTGTATTTACTTAAATTTATCTACCTGGAAAACTTTTTTTGGGAATCTTTGGAGAGAGCTAGTACATCATCTTAAATTATTCTTTGATTATTATGCAAATATTTTTTGCCATATAGTAAAAGTACCACGTTGTGGGCCATTTCTCATGTTTATTACAAACCACAGTTAGCTTTGCAAATAAGTTACAGTTTCTTAGTTGCAGAAATTCCTGTCTCCATTTACCCATCCCAGTGTGTGTGCAGGAGATAATGTGGTTGTTTCTTGTTTTGTGCCTAAGCTGCCCACTAACGTCTTATATTTGCTTCAGCAAAGATTTGAATTGTGGATCTTGCTGCAAGGAAAACAAGTGTGAATGCAAACCGTGGGCTTTCCTGGTTCAGAATCCTGAAATGCAGTGGGTTGTAAGATATTGGACTAGGAGAAGGTTTCTGTTTGATTTTTAATCTGAACCTTTGAATTCTTGAACTGGGAATATTTATGTAATTCTGGGGGGAGGAACTTTGAATAACTATTGAGGAACGTATGTATTCAAGTTAAAAATTAGGTGGAAGTACTTTACTTTGATGGTTTGGTTAGATTACAACTTGACTCACCAAAAAAGGATGAGTGGAAGGAGTAGAATCAGTATGAGAGTAAGTAGCTGAATGTTTGTTTGGACATAGTGGTGCTGAGCTGCTGGACCGCCTCTTGTACCATTTGTGTTCTGTTTTGGCATATTGTGCAATTTGCCTGAAAAAGAGAAACCACAAAAAAATATATACAAAATTACTCTTCTCACTTGAATGTGAAGTGGTATCCCTATGGGGCGATTGAGAACCAGTTGTTTGAGTTCTAACTGCCTGAACAGAATGGGTCAAAGTCATCTGGTACTGGAAGTAGGTTAGTCAAGTGTGAGACTGCTGGATGTTATAGTGGGTGTTTCTCCTTTTCCCACTATTGTGTCACCAATGAAGAAATGCATGGGGAAGCAGTGTTTATCCCACAATGTATTGGGCTACAGTCTGTTATGATGAGTTAGTTTTTATGAACAGAATTGCATTTTATTTGTAAATGTGATCTTAGGAGAAGCACGTGAAGCCAAATTTTACAACATTTTTGCAGGGGTGTGTTCTGATTGGACATCTACAGGTTTGCTACTTTTATATCCCATCTCTGAGATGGGATTATTTCAGAAAAGTGAAATAATATTCCTTACAGTAGAACAAACTCTGCCACTCTAGAATTTGGAATGGAGTATAAAATTGGTGTGGTGTGGCAAAGCAGGGGATACAGGAAAGAGAACTTGTTGCTCTAGGTATTGCCACTTTAAATTCTACTTAACATTGTTTGCTGTACCGTTCATTTTTTGTGCCATTTGGATTATGTTCCCTCCCTCCAATACTTCTGTGTTGCAGTGACAGTTCTGTTTCTGTGTTTAAGTAAAACATCTAATTTGTACCATCAAATGTTGTCTTTTCCATCCATTCCTCTCCTGATCCAATTTTTTCAGACTTTGGATCTGTAGCTAGAGTTTAAAAGTGAATCGTAGTTCAGTTTTTTTTTTTTTTTTTTTTTTTTTTTTTAAATATTTAAACTATTGGAATACTTTTTTTTTTCTAATATTCTATTTCCTTTAGTAATCACTTTTTTTCTAGCTATAATAGTGCATCACCTTTCCCTTGCTTTCTGTCTGTCCATCCACAACCCCTTTTCCCCATTTTTGCACATGGGATCGGGGTGTCACTTCAGTAGTGACAATCATCTAGAGCGAGAATTCACACCTCAGGATGGCTAACCCTGCCGTGTTTTTCTGTCATTTAAACAACAACAAATATCTTTCTCTCTTGTCTAGGCCTGTTATCCCAGTTTTGTCTAATATCCTTTGATACCACTGCTGGTAATTTTTTCCTACCTTATATATTTTCGTCTATTTTCTGGGTGTATTTCTTGACTATTACTGCAAATAGTTTTTCTACGTTCTTTCTTTCAGGACTATGTTGGAAAAGCCTACAGGTTTTAAAAAGTGTGTGGCTTGTAGCCAGAAGATGCCTAACTCTGACTACCACTAGTGTGTATACTGTTTGGGAGAAGCTCACTTGGATGAAGATTGCTTCATTTATATGGCGTTTGGCCATTGAGTCGTGATCGACTGCTAAAATAAATTCATATTTAAAAGTCTTATTCCCACTGACTCTTCAAATTTTGCATCTGGGATTTACCAATTAAGTAAGAAGTTCTCAAAGAAACACAAGGGTGACAACTGATCAGCCCAAAAACAGGGGCAAAGAAACAAGGAAGCTCACTGCAAGACTCCCCACTTCTGGAGCAGAGGTATTCCCTGGATCCTGTATTGGGCTGCACACGCCTTTCTTGCAGGAGAGACCTTTACAGAAATCCTTGAGACCACCTTCTACGTCGTCATTGAGGTCCATCAGAGAAGCTGATGTGGATAGAATCCTGAGGAAGTTCCTCAGGACCTAAATGCAGTTTGGAGTTCTCCTGGCTGTGGCTGCCATTGGACCCATCAGCTTTGGACTCCCTCCCTTACCTATGGCTGTTCCTACCCCAGAGAGACCTCCAGGTTCAGGATTGTTGGAGATGAACTCTTTTGGATTGTCTGTCTGATCTGAGGTTGTGGTCTTCCTTTATATTGGCATCGTCTCTCACCTAACTATCTCTGATTCTTCACAGAAAGTTTTGGCTTTGAGTCTTTGGGTAAGGCTTCAACTCTGTCGGAGCCATCCCTTCCTCCTGGAGCTTTGGTGTTTGATAGCTCACCTCCAGCTTTGGTCTCTGAGGAGAGTCGTGGTGGTGGTATCCTTGGCCATGCTGGTGTGGCAGCTTTGGCTCCTACCAGAGCAAGCTTGAGTTCTCCATTGGCGTCTGCCTTCAAGGCAGTGGAGACACCTGTCTCAAAGCTGAAGAGCTGACATCGGTACTCGTCTTGGCTCCACCCGCTCTGCAGTTGATAACCCTGGGTCCTGATTTTGCACAGTGCATCCCATCTGGACAGCCAGTTCACACTAGCCTTGAGACAGTCCCTATTCCAGATTCCCCCCAAGGCTTCCGAGTCCTCCCTGGACTTCTACCTCCTCGGGAACATATGGGTAAAGACCAGACCAGTAACTCCACCCAGAAATCCTTGATAGAAGACCCGAATTTCAAAGAAGGAGAGGGGTCCCCAGGTCATCCAGACAATCTGAAAGAGCTCATCTCTAACACTCCGAACCTGAAGGTCTCTCTGGGGTAGGAGCAGCCATAGGTAAGGGAGTGAGTCCAAAGTTCATGGGTTCAGTGAAAGCCAGAGCCGGGAGAACTCCAAATTGAATTTGGGTTCTGAGGATGTCTCATTTGGGGATATCCTTGGGCTACTGAGACAGAAAGGTTGGGCTTCTGGAGCCCATTCCCAAAAGTAATCCGTGTTTCATTTGGCTTTTGGTTTCAGCTCAGTTACTTCATGGGTGGTTTCCCCGGCAGATGAGATAGTGGATTTAATCTCTTGCCAAGCATGGATGAAACAAGACATTACTGAACCGATCCTCAGGAAACCAGACAAATACCTTGTGGCCCCCAAAGACTGTAGTGGATGGTGTGGTAGTAGCAGCAGCCACTAAGAAGTTTGCAGAAGAAAGCTCTTTTGTCCGTACCCCTGAGAATCCAGGGCTTTGGACAGATGTGGGAAGCATAAATGTTTATGCTTCATGTAGTTCAGTAACCTTAGTGCAAAAGTATCTGGCACAGATCAATGTCAGAAGACTGAGTTTTCATAAACTTGGAATTCATATTGTCGAGATGATATGACTGAATTTCCAAAAACTCAGACTTCAAAAAACAACAAAAAATTGCCTTTATTCTATATTTTTGCAGGGGGGAAGCCCCCCTGCACATTATATATACCAACTCCAAAATCGCACTACAGTGGAGAAAAGGGTAAATTCCCCAATCCACACTGTACTGTGATCTCCATTCAAAAGCTTCGAGTTTTCAGAAACTCTATCATATTGCCTCGACAGTATGAATTTCGACTTTCTGAAAACTCAGGTTTCTGATAGAGACTCCTGGCACACACGGCTAGGTTCTAAAAATATTTGACTATGGGACTTTCCAAGTCTTCAGTCCCAGTCAAACACCTCCATGCTTCTCATATCTGATGCAAAGGAAGTTGTTTCAGGAGCCACAGGAACAGTCATTACAATACAGAGGTATGCCTGGATGTATTTAGGTGATTTCTCATTGCCTTTTACGATGTCCTTTATCAATGCCCCATTTGATGGGACTAGTTTTATTTAGCCTCAAAGTCAAGGACACACTGTCCAGTACTGAACAGGTTGAGGAAACCTTCAGTCAATGCATATGGTTCTCTACCTACAAAGGACCTTCTCTAGAAATCAGAAGGAGAGTAAGAAATTGTGGCTTAGAAAATCTGTTTTTCCCAGGATTCCTCCAGAAATCCCCCCCCCCCCAAGGCAGGGGGGGTGATATTCTAATAGAAGACATCACCATCATGGCAAAGGATGCCTGTAGAGTTATGGCTTCAGGGCCCCCTTCTACAAAAGGCCTTTCCAGCTCCTCTGAATGATTGCCTGACTGACTGCTGCAGTCTGGAGATGCTTGCCTCTGCACCCAGAAGCTTGGACATCCATCACCAAATATGTCTGAGAGCGGACAATAATTACTAGACACTATTTCATTCCCTTTCTATATCCACTCCCTCAAGGAAACTCCCCAGCATACCACCCTCTCGGGGAAAAGCCACAGCATTAGAAATATAAAAGTTGCTAGACAAGTGAGTCATACAAAAAAGTCCTTCCATACCAACAACAGTTTGGAACTTTTTCCAGATTCATTTTAGTGCAACTTGAATCAGTTCCTCAAACACAATTGAGGATGGTCACTGTATAGTCTGTTTTCCCTCTACTGACGAAAGTTGACTTGATGTGCTTGATAGACCTTCAGGATGTGTACTTCCACATTTAAAAAGGACATATGCTCGAGGAAGTTATTTTCCTTCCAGCTGGGAGCCAGTCATTTTCAGTTCAGAGCCCTCTGCTTTGGTCTCGCCACAGCCCCCCCGAGTGTTCACCAAATGCATTATAGTGGTTGAAACTCTAGGCTCCTTACAACTCCTAACAGGTCTCTGCTAATTTGGGCCATAAAATACTTGCCTCAGCTTTGCTCCAACCTAGGAATTACAGTAAACCAGGACAAATCTCATTTTCCCCAATACAAGTTCTGGAGTTCACAGGAGATTATTTGGATTCAACCATTCAAACTGTAAGGTTACTGGAGAACAGGTTACTCATCCTAAGAAATCAGGCTCAGCAGCCCATGACTTTTTCAGTATGCTTAACATTAATCTGCATAAATCGTAAATTGGTGGATTCAGTCTCCAGAGGTGTTTCAGGCCATCCTTTGTTCCTCTTTCTCCCAAAGCCACAGTGACCATGGATGCTTTCCAACAGGGGGAGGGGCATTACCTGGAAAAGATGGTCCAGAGCACGACCCCCACCAGAGTCCAATATTCACATCAGTGTCTTAGAGATGAGGACAGTCCTCCCAACATTGCAGGCTTTTCAGGATGTCTTTCCTCTAGAGGTGATTTCTATCCAAACTGACAACATGTCAGTAGTCTGATGCATCAGTAAACAAGGGGGAACACACATTTAGCCATTGTGTCAAGAAGCAATGAGAGTATGGCAGTGGGCAATATCGACCAACCCCTTTCTTATGGTAATGTCCTCAACTTGGAATGTGCATCTATTCTGCTACCTTATGTGTGGTCTCTCAACCCAATAGTGGCAATACAAATCTTCCGTCGGTGCGGCCAACCATGCTGCAATCATTTTGCTTTTCCCATCGAATGCCCTTTGATCTCCTATATGCTTTTCCTCCAACTCTGCTAGAAGACATTATGACAGAAGATCAAGGTCATCCTCATTGCCTCTTTTTGACCTCAACAGGTGTGGTTTCCCTACCTCTGGCCTCATCTGGTACACTCTCCTTGGGTGCTGGATCTGAAACCAGATCTAATAGCTTACCTGTCCAGAATGCCTCATCAAGATGTTTGTGCCCTAAAGCTAAGTAACAACACGTTTTTTTCCACTTTCGATGATGGCTAGTGAGTTCAGGCTTTTCTCCCAAGTGGTCTACATTCTTACTTTTCGTCAAAAACCATCCACTAAGAAAGTTTACATAAGTCATTGGAAAAGATTTTGCATTTGGGCTTCACAGAGAAATCTTTTTCCTTTTTCTTCTTCTGTATCAGCAGTATTGGAATTCCTTGCCTCCATTTTCCATAACAGAGATAGTTATTCCACTGTCAAGGTTCATTTAGCAGGCATCTCAGTTTCCATGTAGGAGAGAATTATACTTCATAGCCACAGTGAAATTGTGCATAGCCTTCCTCAGAGGTACCTTTATTCTTAGACTTCTAATTAAGGATCCTACTCCTTCTTGGGACTTGACTTACTTGACTTAAGCTCCATTTGAACCTGCTGCCAAGGTGGACTTAAAATTTCCGACTTAAAAAACCCTTTTCCTTGTAGCAGTTACCTCAGACAGGAGGGTGTTGGAACTTCAAGCTCTATCTTGCCAATCTCTCTCTGTTTATTTTCCACAATGGCAGTGTTGCTTTACATACCAATCCCATCTTTTTGCCTGAAGTAGCATTACAGACTTCACTCGGAGTATTAACCTTCAAGTCTTCTTTCCGTATTTTCAAATAAGTGAATACATTCTCTATTTGTTAGCTGTACACAGAATTATGCTTCTACCATAATCGAATCAAACCTTTTAGGAAATCGGTTCAGTTGTTTTTTTTTCTCCGTGTTCAAAGACCAAAATGGGTCAAGAAGTGTCAAAGGTTACCTTAGCTAGGTGGTTGACTGCCTGTATCTCCCTTGTTTATAAGCAGAAATGTTTAGCTCTACCAAAATCACCAAAGTATACTCAACAAGTTCTGTCTGCAGTTTTTCAGCCTTCTTTTCTAGGGCCTCACTGGTCTAATGCTCATACCTTCATTTCCCATTACAAAATGGATTTGCTTTCCAGAGATAGGGCTGTTTTTGGTTCTGCCATCCTCCAGAACATCATTTGGCGAGACCACCTGTTGAAGCAAGTAGCTGGGGACCCTGTGGAGACCCTGTCCCATCAGTTGAGGAATGGATGGAGAAGACAACATAAGATATGAAAGTTATGTACCTACCATAATGATAGATCTGTGTTGTCTGTTTCCATCCTTCCTCAGCTTTCTTTCCTCCTTCCCCCTTTTCCATCTCATGTAAAGTTTTTCTTCCCTTTGCTTCTGATATGACTACCATTGGGACTGCAGTACATACTCTTGTAGCTCCAGTACAGATTTTTTTCCCATTTGCTCTGTCCTGTTGGCTTTTAGTAGTGCATATTTATAATTTATGTAATTTTTTGATATTCTGTGGAAAACTCGATCCGATGTAATGTTGTGGACATGAGGTGATTAAGGGGAGGAGCCTGAGCTACAGATCCTACGTCTGAAAAAGCATCCAAAGTCAGATCTGAGACCCATCAGTTGAGGAAGAAAGGAAACGGACAACATAGTTCCATCGTTACTGTAAGTACATAACTTTCATTCCTTTAACATTAGTACAGCTTTCCTGTCTCAGAAAGAAAACTTGATGGGAGAAGTTTCTTTATTAGTTACATTGTGCCCTGCCGTATCATTGTTAAACATGCTACATTCATGATTTTTATGCTGTTAGAATTAAGTAGTCCATTATCAAAAAACAAGTTCCAAAGTTGATGGGACTGAGTATTCCATGACCCTTTTTACATATAATTGTTCAGCACATAATACCATTATATTTTGAATACCACCTTTATATGTTTTGTCTAGGTGAAACAAATAAAATATTAAATGCATCCCTGCATTTTTGTAATATTTTAGAAATTTTGCTTAAACAGAGACATTTTGAGAAGTACATTGTTACAGTCCATGCTCCCAGGTACCATTGCGTGACTAGGAGAAAGTCATTTAATGATTTAATTCAGTGATTGAGTACAATGCCCCATTCGGAATGTATCTGACCCGACACCTGCAGCAGCTGGAAAGGCCCCAAAAGTTCCTCACCAAAAGGATAAAGGGTCTCAAAAGTATGTCTTATGCTGCCCGACTGAAAGAACTCCAGCTCTATTCAGTCGCTTACCGCTTGCTGAGGTGACCTGTGCCTGACATACAAGGCCATGTCAAACCCAGATTTGACGAACATGCTTCACCTCAAAAAATCTAGATCCCTCAGAACTACAAGGGCGGGAGACTTAAACCTTGACACGGTTATTAATAGGACGTGCTAGAGGGACAGATTCATCACCCAGAGACTCCCTATGCTGTGGAACAAAATCCCGGTACATGTGAGGCAGAGCACCTCGCTGGCTGTGTTCAAGAGAAATCTTGACCAATGGATGGGAGATCGCAGATATACCCCAGGGATTACCTCAGTGTCACTGCTTGACAGAGGCACAGCAAAATAATGGGCATAGTTTTCTTCAAACTAAAGGGGTGGCGAAAGCCACAAAAACTCTGGGCTAGGCTTATAAATGCCCTTGGGCAGATAGCCTAGTATGAACCTATGAACCTATAATCAGACATTGCCACTGAGGAGGGACTGTGTATGTTTAGCAGGCTTATCTGGTTTACTCAGTTAACGGATTTTATTTAACAACTTTTTTTTCTGCCTTCTGTGATTTTTGTTGCACTTTGATTCAGCATGGCCAGGGCTCGTCTTTCCTGTTTACTTTAAAAAGACGCTGTTCCTAACATTTCTTGACTATGTTTTGTTTCTTTAACCAATTTTGTTGTTTCTCTTATTACCTCTTTATACTCTGTTTTCTCTACCTTCTCATCCCTAACCTTCCACTTTTACCCCCTCTCTTGCAGTAGTCCACTAGCTTCATATTGCTGTGCAGCCATGTAGACCTTTTTATTTTATTTCTTTTGCTATCTGGGTAAGTAAACTGATCTGAGGTCAGTTTTGAGCCATGAGCTGAATTAATTAGGCAAATGCAATAAGTAAAACAGAATTCAGACCATAACTGAAAGCATACCTGTAAGATCGTAGCTAATGCAAATGCCTTAACTTCTGTTATGCCCTCGTGTTACCCCATTGCTGTCACCCTCAACCTGAAGTACATGTTCTACTTGGTCATTTTTTGTATGTATTTATGTACTTAGTATCCCAGAATTTCTCTCTTCTTCACCCTCTTCTACTGCTTTACTAGAACTGAACTGCATTCTGGTACTTCACTACCTCTGCACTAAGGTTCTCTGTTCCCATGCTAAAACATATCCTGTTTGCGTATGTGTGTCACATAACCTATTTTAAGCATAACTGTTACTGTTTAATGCTTCTGGGCTTTTTTCTCATACCCAGTTCAGTCTAACTGTTCTTATTTGTATAATTATGCAGGATTCATGTAGCCAAACTGTTTTACTACAGCAACCTGGCCTGGGCGTGAAATTGGTCATAAAGTGGTGTTTTTTCACTCACTGTAGCATCCTTGAAGCAGTTAAATTAGTATTTCATTTCTCTGTGAGAGGTCATTTTTTTTTTCCCTTTAATTGTATCCGGTCATTGCTCTCTCTAAAGTTTAAAGGAATGGCATTCCAAAGGGCAGGTACTACTTTGAAAGGCTTTTTCAGTAATGGCCAGTTTGTATGGGGTCTCCCTGGTGACATGCCTTCAGATCCTTTAAGAGAGCAAGTTTAATCTAGTTCTTGGGAGGGGGGTGGGGGGGTGGAGGAGCAGTAGATATGTAGTGATTTGTTGATAAGGGTATTTGAGTAATATAACTAGCTGACATTATGTTGATAAAGGTGTTTGAGTGATGGGACTCTAGCCGACACTAGCAGGCAGTGACATTTCTGAGAGTGCAGTAAAGTGGTGTATTATGTCATTGGAGAGACAAATCTGCAAATTTTCTATGGTTTGGAGCAGAGTTCGGGGGGGGGGGGGGAGTTATGAAGATGATGAGTAATACATTTTATGAACTGGGCAGTGATACATTGATTACTGTGACTTCCAATTAAAGATCAGAGTATTGTGTGATTTCTAAATTTTTGTGGTTTGTAGTCTCGTGGGGTTATAGATTTTGATACTAATCATTGTATTCTTTGAGGAATATCACATAGCATTTTCAGTTTTTGATGTATTAATTGTAAGTCTGTTTGCCATACGAGTCATTTCCATAGTACAACCAATAAACGACAGTAAAGCACACTCGAATGGCCAACCAATGAATCCAAACAGTTTATTGAGTAACAGAGTGCTTAACGTTATCACCGCGTTTTCGTCTTATAAAGAAACTTCAGATAAAAACGTACCCAATCACCAGACCTTGTACACATTATACACGCACACATACACACACACAGATATATGTGTGTGTGTGTGTGTGTGTGTATATATGTATATATATATATATATATATATATATATATATATATATATATATATATATATATAGCTATACATATATATATATATATATATATATATATATATATATATATACATATACATATACATACACACACTATCCATTTTACGTCATCTCATTTCCATAGTACCTTGAAGTCCTGATGTGGTGCCTTGGAGATGGATTGAGTTTTTGACAGTTTTGATGATAATGGTGTCATACACAAAAATAAATTGTTAGGAAGAGTCTGGGGCAGGTCATCATCAAAAAGTGAAGAGTAAGTGGACCTAACACAAAACCGTGAGGGACTCCCATCAATATGTACCCATTTCTGTTTTTATGTTTTGAAAAATTTCCCTTAAATGTTTTATTTGATTGGTAGATTTTTTTTTTTTAATCTGTTATAGCCATGGTGGTGCAGCGGTAGCGTTGTTGCCTCACAGCAATAGGCTCTCCCGTTCGATTCTCAACTAGAGCACATTCTGTGTGGAGTCTGCATTTCCTCCCCGTGGTCGAGTGGCGTTCGAAAGACATGCGTAGAATGGGCATGCTTTCACAGAAGGTTGGATGTTGAGCTGGCACCTCGGCACCCGTAAAAAATCTGCCAATCATTAGCGGACCGGAGTTCAGCTGTGGCGACTCCTAACCGGGAAAAGCCGAAAGAAGAACAACTTACTTTGTTAGAGAAACCAAATGAGGAAAGTTGTTTTAGTGTTTGGTGTTGCCCACTCTCTCGGTGGCATAGTATCAAGGAAAATGTCACTGGTAAACAGTCCATTGTCTATATTGTAAAGTTGACTGATGGAATACATATGTAGTAGTAAGAATACAGTAATTTACTCAAAAGTCTGTTTTTCTTAAGATGCCATATCTGATTATGCAGTCTTAAATGTGATTCTTAGTTTTTTCCAGAATGTTAACATGGGCAAAGGTTTGCAGTGGGTCAGAAATCTGCTGTACTGGAAGAGGTAGGAGAGGAGACATTAAGTAGTGTAATAATCACTGTATGCTCAAAGTTGTGTGGGATAGTGTAGGTCTTAAGTGTAAGGCTGAACATTTAAGAAAGTGGTGCACTAAGAATATGGCTGTCAGGTTTTAGGAGTTTGGGGGGGGGATGAGTGTTTGAAATTCATGCTTGTAGATGCAGTCAAATTTTAGTCTCCGATTCATGATTTTTGAAGTAGACTGGTGGGTATTGCAGATACTTACTGGTGGCAAAGGACTGTAAGGAGTTCACTGATTAAGTGCTGTTGAATGTCTGTGCAGTGATAGTGGATGGGAGAAGTGAT
Organism: Protopterus annectens; assembly: GCF_019279795.1. Taxonomy (NCBI): domain Eukaryota; kingdom Metazoa; phylum Chordata; order Ceratodontiformes; family Protopteridae; genus Protopterus; species Protopterus annectens. The sequence goes on from NC_056741.1 coordinate 1,991,239,085, forward strand.
ATATTGTGGCTTATCGGGTTGTTGTAAAGTACAGAGTAGATGCTGCACGTTTTGGAAATGGCAACTCATTTGCACATGGAGAAGCATTTTTGCAGTTTTTCAACCCTAGCCATCTACAGAATAGATCACTTTGTTAATCCTAGAGCAAAACCTGGTCTAACTAGCCCACTCCCCACCTATTCCTAAAACAAACAAATATATAATGTGAGTGATGTATTTATGCTATGAAATTGCAGTCAGTTCTCTCACGTCAAACAGGTTATCGGCACACACACTTCACCTCTTGCACATACAGGCTCTCAACACACAAACCCACATATGCAGAGGTACTCACCAGAAGTCTACCAAAAGTTCAGAGACCTCCCAACCGCAAAGCTATTGCACACACTGCAGAGCCATTAGAACCCACTGCACATAATAACACACACAACTGTCTCAGCTAATAAGCCCCCAAGGCAGAGTACTTCAAAACCAAATGTCCTGGTCATAGCCAACTCCAAACTGAGACACACAGATGTCCAATATAAACAAAAAATGATTGACTTCAACAATTGGCTTAGCTGCTGGTGTCAATCCAAGGGAATCTATCAGCCTGGGAAAGCATGGTCAAAAGGACATGCAACTTTGGCAAGGATGGTGTTCACCTGTCGCCTCTTGGCTTTCGGTTACTGGCAAAGGTACTTGCCTCCCACGCTGTGCCTTTTTTAGGCAATGTCAAAACAACAAAATTTCCGATGTAAAAAAAATCCACTGGTGACAAACTGCTGCTTAATACTAGGGGTTTAAACAGAAAACTGCACTCCCTGGAAGCACTCCTCACCTTGGAAGATGATGATGATGTATGTGCAGTCACTGAGACATGGTTCAAGACCACAAAGAGCACCCTGGTTTTGTAAGGCTACAATGCCTTCCACATGGTCACACCCATAAAAAAGCATGAAAGAACTAAAGGCAGGGGTGTATCCGTCTTCATTAAAGACAAGTCCAGCTCAAGACTGGTTAAACAGAATGACTCTTTTTGAGCTACTCCAAGTCCAGCTTAACTGTAAAAACCCCTTTTACATCATTCTTAACTATAGGTCCCCACCCTGAACCAAGAGAAACACACTGCCTCCCTGGACTTACTGCAGTGACTAGCTATACAGTCAGACACATTGGTCATGGGTGATTTCAACCATCCTCCCCTTGATTTGTAGACTTGTACTAGCACAAACATGCCCACCCTGAGGTTCCTGGATTTTGTCAATATGAATGCTCTGGAACAGATGGTTTGTACCCCCACAAGGGGCTCACATGTCGTAGACTTAGTACTCACCATTATTGGGGGGGTCAGTGAACTACCCCCCTGTGTGTTGCCCTCCCTGGTAACTTCCAGTCTTAAATCAGTCTTGTTCGAAGTAATGATTAGACACCCCACCTCCTGCAGGAGCTAAAAAATGAAAAATTTCTCCAAAGCAAACTACAGCCTACAAACAGATGGTATAAATAGTTTCAACCCCACCCGACACAACCAGCAAAGACTTCTATACAGAGGTGTACACAGATGCCCTGTATAAACACTTATACAGCTGTACCTGAACGGATCAAAAAAAAAAAAAAAAAACAAAGTCACCTTGGTGGACCTGAAGTATAAATAGGTTTTATAACAAGAAGAAGAAGAAACTGATGTCTAAGAACAAGAACTGACTCCGCAGAGGAAGAACACCCTCTACAGCTTGAAAAAGCAAATTGGGTATTTTGTAAAGTCCTCTAAAGTTAACTATAAAGCCAAATTAGCATTCCTAGCTAAGGATAATCATAAGGCATTCTTTAGCTGTGTCCGATATCTAAAAGGGAAGACCCAGCTTTGTGCTGGGTTAGTAGTGGATGGTACCACTCATACTGACCCTGAGGAAATTGCCAATCTGCTAGTTAAATTTGGCACAAACGTCACCCGCCTGACCCCACCAATCATACCCCAAAGCATACTGGCCACCTGTTATCTCCCTAGTATCTCTAAAGAGCAGGTCATAACCATGCTCTCCAAGGCCAAAAACTTGCCCTGTATGGGACCAGATAACATCCCAGGCTGCTTACTAAACAGTCTAAAACACAACTTGGCTGAACCACTTGGCAGTCTATTTAACCACAGCCTAAGCACTGGCTTTGTTCCAGCAGAGTGGAAAACCGCAACAGTAATCCCTTGCACAAAGGGGAATCTTCAACCAACCCTAACTATAGACCAATAAACCTAACTAGCCTCATCTGCAAGGCCGTGGAAAAAATCGTCGTCAACCAAAGACACGGGCGAACTTAAAACTTTTGACCCAACCCAATTTGGCTTCGTTAATAGATCATGCTTATTAAACCTGGTGGACTTCGAGAATATCACCAAAGCCCTGGATGAAGGCAGAACAGTACATACCACCTATCTCAACTTAGCCAAGGCCTTTGACACAGTCCTCCACTCGAGTATCATTTAGAAACTATGCCAACTGTGGATTAACCCTTGTGTCACTAAATGGATAGCCAGCTGGCTTACTGACAGAACAAGTCACTATTATATTATATTAATAACTGTATCATGTCAGAAATTTTTTTTGGTTATTTGCATGTAGGTCATTACATTTATTAGTATCTACATGCCATTCCACATTATTGTATCATGGATGGCCGTAACTAAATAACATTATTTGTCTAAATCAATTGTATGCTCTAACTTTTGCATTTATTGGCTGTCAATTTATAATATTAATAATTTTTTTGTATTTTTTTTTGTGGTTATATTGTTGGTATACAGGAAGTGATGTCAGGTCACTCAGTTAGTATTTCCTATAAATATGACTTATTGTGAGTTTTCAAATAAGCCACTGAAGAAAGCTAGTTGCTGAAACCGGTTTGGTTCATAATAAATGTTTTGTATTGCTACTCATGCTCAGGGTGCTGGATTATTTCTCTTTTCATCACGTTTGGTTTATCCGGGCATCTACCGTACTTGCTAGCCTGCTCTTCACTTGTTTCACTTTTTGCTGGCTGTTGGTGTCTGAGGAGTAGCGGTTTGACAGTGGATTCGGCATTCGTGGTGGGGATTTTTCCCTTTCGAGTTGTGGATTTATACCAGTACCATTTTTTGGTAGTTATTCGACCTGCCTATTAAGGGAACGAGTTGCTTCGATTATTTTGCTACCATTTGGATTTATTCAGCTTTTTTGTGTCTGCATAGCGTTTGGGTTCCTGTTATCTACGTTCGCAAACTATTTTGGAGGGCATTTCATGTTCAGTTTGATTGCAGGTGTAGTACTTACATTTGCATGGTTGGGTCAGGAATACTTTGGAGTTAGACTTATTAACATTTTCTGACTGTATTGCGGTTAGTTGCCAGTTTTCAGCATCCGCGTTTCATCCAGACGCCATTTTCTGTTGGGCCTCATTTTACGATTGGGAATTGCCAATTACCAGGAACGGGCCAGGAACATTTCTGGATTAGCACTCGGATACCACATCAGGTTATGCATCAAACATTTATTTTGAGTTAACGGTCATAGTTTCCGACGATCGGACAATTGTTGTTATCAAGCTCCAGGATAAAAGTACTGTTTAACATAATATCTTTTTCCTTTGGACATATTTTGAATTTACTTCTTTTATATTTGTTTAAATGCTGTGATTTATGTATTATACATAGTAAAACGGTATTCTATACATATTTCATTGGTCTGTCCTGGATTTTCCAGTTTTTGTATCTTGATGGTTATTTTATTCATCAGTCGTTACAGACCTTGACAGAACAATTTATCTCTTGTATATTTATACCTGGCTATGTTATTGATGAACACAGGTCATTTCGATTTACCCTTGTATATATGCATTTTGCCTTACAGATAGTGGGTTTTATCACTTTGGTCTATTGGTACCTAGATATACAACTATTGTGACAGTATCACATTATCTACAAGCAGTTCAGCAAGGTACTTGTAGAATGTGAGGTGTGACAAATCTTTCTGATATCTTGCTTCTGGGTTGTATTTTCAAGCTTAGTGCACATTAATGCAGGAGGGATTATCATGTTTTTTACATCATATTTTATGAGAAGATACTCTGTTTGCTGTGTATGGTAGGAACTGATTACATGTTCTTCTATTTATTTTGTTGGGGACGTTTGTCATTTCTTGACATATTTTTTCAATATTCCTATTCAATAGTGCTAGGTTATTTCCTTCATGTCTATATATGGTTCAGGGATTTTCAGTTTGCACTAGTTGCAATACATCTTAATTGAATTATTCATTGGGCTTATATTTATACATGGTTATATTATTTGTCAATACAGGGCAATTTGATATTCCCTAATTCAGGAGTATTTTGTTTCTCCGACAGTAAATGTTACTAATCTTGTATATTTTTATTGAAGTATATATCTATTGCTACAGTTTGTAGTATATGTTCTTTAAATATTTCCAGGAGGCACCTGTAGATGGTGACGTATGACAACACTTTTTGACATTTAGCCTTTGTGTTGTTTTTTCAAGTTAGTCCATAACCATGTGCATGAGCTTATGACATTTATACATCACTCTTTATCATAAAAATATTATTTGTCAAATATATATGATATGAATAGATTGGTTATTCCTTCATGTATTTTTTCTCTGGAGTCTGTTTATATCTTTCATTATTTCCATTGAGTACTGGTATGTTCACAACTCTATGGACATCAAGTTTTTGGATCTTCAGGGTATAGGGCTCCATGTACTTTATTATTGGATACTGGTGTCCAGGTTGCCTGCCGATAGTATTACACCGTTTTAGTGTTTTTTGCGACTCTTCTTTGTCCCTCTGCTTTGAAGCCCCTCATTTTTTATTAGTCTTTTGACTTTTTCTTCAAGAATTTTTTTGGGGGTCGACCTTATCTGGAATATATTTGGATTTATATAGTTACTATATTGATTAGTTGGATATAGTAAGATTGGATATTTACACATCACATTTGGCTTCAACATATACACAATTTATTGTCATGGATCTCAACAATATGATACAAGGATTATGCGCAGACAAGGATGATATACATATCTTTGGGATTGAACCTTGTAGGGGGTCTGCTACTAACACCATAATTGATCCAGTTGACGATTGTGATATGTTATTCACTCAATTTGCTAAAAAAATTAAAACATTAAGATCCAATATATGGCATTCCAGATTATTTAAAGCCTATAAACATCAGAATATTGCCCAGAGGGGCCTCAGAACCAAGTTGCAACCTTTGGGTGGCAAACCGGAAGAGGTATTAATCAAAGAATGGAATGCTGTGCAACAGGATTCAGCCATGATGTTTGTTAACATCCTTTCTTCTTATTATGATACAACGATTCAAGCCAATATTTGTGATGTGCAAAAATTGTGTGAGGAGTTAAAATCATATGAGAGTCAACCCAACTTTTCTGGATTATTGAATAGACTATCCAGAGAACTGTTGGCCTCTGAAAAAATTCTTAAAGAAAAGAAATTGAAAAAATTTACAAGAGATCTATTCTTAAGAGGGGAACATCACCCACTAGGAGTTTGGGGGAAGAATCATCCACCATGGGTACCGAATCCATTCAGTTGTCAGATTCACCTACTCCCAAAAGAGTACGTAATGCAGGTCACCCTTTAGGCACAGACACGGGGGGGATGCAAGCATAAAAACATTGGAAGAACTTTTTCTGTCAATAGTCAAATGAATACAAATTGTTTAAATGTGCACAACATTTCTGATTATGTATTAACACCCATGGAAGAACAATTGTTAAATAAAGGTCTTGGTTTTATTCCTGGCTTTTTTGTTGATGAAAGTACATTTGTATCTGATGTTATGGATTTCTGTAGAAAATTAAATCTTAAAATTTTCTTTGAGAAGGATTCCACTCAAAGATCTACTGAATTTAAATTTCTAGCATCTAAGTTTTGTCCTCCGATGGACAAACATGTAGCCATATTCCAGAATGCAGTTGTAGAAGATTTACATCAGCAGTTAGGCACAGGGAATATTATCAGAAACAATCTAAACATTAATGAACAACAGGTTCTTACAAACCTGAAAAACAATACTGATATTACCATTCTTCCTGCGGATAAGAGTGGGGCCATTGTGGTGATGAATTCCAGTTATTACTGGGCTGAAGGGTTAAGACAAGTGTCGAACACTCAGCATTATTTACAGATGCCCATTGACCCCACGCCCAATTTCAAAAAAAGAAATTGATGATTTTTTGCAACTTGCAGTTGAAGGCATTATCAGTACCAAAACCAAATTTCATCTCACTACTGTGGATCCAGCCAAACAATACCTGTATTTACTCCCTAAAATTCATAAATCATTTTCTACACCTCCAGGGAGACCTATAGTGTCAGGTATTGGTTCACTGACGGAACCTTTGTCCGCCTTTCTCACTCAATATCTTAAACCTTTGTTAAGATATGTTAGGGCTAGACTACAGGATACCACGGAGTTCCTTCAGATTGTTTCTGAATCACAGCTTGAAGAGCATTGGATTATGTGCACTCTAGACGTTACATTGTTATACACAAGCATGCCACATTGGGCTGGGTTAATGACACTGGAATATTGGCTACAGAAGACCAACATTTACAGTCCAGGATTCAATACCTTATTGATTTGCATGGCAGAACACGTTCTCACCAAAAACATCTATTTCAAAAGCAATTGTTACTGGCAGATACAGGGTACAGCGATGGGTGCTTCTTTCGCACCTATTTATGCAGATCTCTTTATGTGTTTTGTGGAAGACCACATTATATACAACGAATCGCACAATCTGTACCTGCCAGATATGGATATCTGGAGACATTATCTTGACGGTTGCTGGCTAGTCTGGAAAGGAGGAATTGACTATCTCCAAGAATTTGTTGAATATTTGAACAGCAAGAAATGGGGTGTTAGATTTACAGCCAATTATGACACACAACAAATTGATTTTTTGGATGTACACCTCTCTCGAGAAGTGGATAATACTTTACGCACCACTGTACACAGGAAATATCCACAATATAACAGTTTATTACATGCCTCTAGCTTACATCCCAAACATATCATTAAAAATATTCCCAAATCCCAGTTCATTAGAATTAAGAGAATTTGTTCATCGAACTCCGACCTCAGATGTTGCCAGGATGATCTTTCTAACAGATTCACACAGCAGGGTTATCACACTTCGGACATTCATTCGGCAGTTGGCATTACTGCCAACTTGTCCAGGGATTCCCTGTTATGTTATAAACCTAAGACTGCTCAATCATCAGACCAGACACCTAGGTTAGTAACCACCTTTGGTAGAAACACCTACCAATTACAAGACATAATCAGTCATCACTGGAACATATTAACTAATAACAAACACCTAGCAAAATGGTTAGATAACAGATGTCTCTTCTCTTATAGGAAAGGTAAAACCTTAGGATCACACTTTTCATATTATAAAAAAACTACTTTCCAGGAAGTTTCTAGGATTCAGACCACTATTTTGGGGGACAAATTAACAGGCTGTCACCCTTGTGGTCACTGTGCCTTTTGCAAATTTGTTTTCACCACCAAAGAATTCAGTAGCAAAAACACAGGCAAGATTTATGATATCCAACACTTTGCCAATTGTAGTACGGACTGGATGATCTATTTAGCTACATGCACATGCAGGGCCTTCTATATTGGACAAACGTCTAGACAGTTTCGTATTCGCATTTCTGAACACTTGGGGGATATCAGAAATGCTAGGCCTACCAATGCACTATACATTCTATCATACACAAAACGGCCCAATTTTCCTTTATTTGTATTGACAGAATTGTTGGTAACAGAATGTATAAAACAGGATGGCACAAATTATTGGATAACAAGGAAACCAAATGGATAGTCAAACTAGGTGGTTTGTTTCCACCAGGTCTTAATGACAAACTGCAATGAATTACATAGTGTTATCAATCACTATTATATTATATTAATAACTGTATCATGTCAGAAATACTTTTTGGTTATTTGCATGTAGGTCATTACATTTATTAGTATCTACATGCCATTCCACATTATTGTATCATGGATGGCCGTAACTAAATAACATTATTTGTCTAAATCAATTGTATGTTCTAACTTTTGCATTTATTCGCTGTCAATTTATAACATTAATAATTTTTTTGTGGTTATATTGTTGGTATACAGGAAGTGATGTCAGGTCACTCAGTATTTCCTATAAATATGACTTATTGTGAGTTTTCAAATAAGCCACTGAAGAAAGCTAGTTGCTGAAACCGGTTTGGTTCATAATAAATGTTTTTTATTGCTACTCATGCTCAGGGTGCTGGATTATTTCTCTTTTCTTTACTGACAGAACAGCATACAGTCAAAGTTGGGGAAGTCCACCTCTACCAGTAGATCAGTTACCAGTGGTATAACACAAGGATCTGTGCTGGGCCCTCTACTATTTGGAATCTACTTCTTGGAAATCCAGTCGAAGGTAAACAGCATGTGGCTTACCAGGTTCGCTGACTATAGTAAACTGGGTGCAATCATCGAGGCCCCTGATATCGACATATTATAAAAGGAGCTAACGCAAACAAACAATTGGTACCAAAGCCATGTACTTAAACTTTATCCCCTTTGGCAAAGGGGCAGTCTCCTGCAAATTAAAATGTAGACAGTACCCCCCTAAGCTGTAACCCAGTGGTGCGGTATTTGGAAACACAGGTTGATAGCAACCTAAACTTCAATCGCTGTGTGTCCACAGTGGTAAGGAAAGCCTTCTATGTTGCACATCTCCTACGTAAGGGCATCACATCCAGGACTATGGAGGTTTTAACTCCTCTGTAGTTGACACTTATCAGACCACTAGAGTACAGATCTTCCTTCTGTATGTACCGCACCAGACACCTCCAGCAGCTGGAGAGACTACAGAGGTTTCTCACCAAGAAAATTCAGGGCCTTCAAAACATGACCTGCGTGGATAGACTGAAAGCCCTGCGACTGTACTCTATCTTCTAGGCTGCTGAGAGGCGACCTGTGCCTGGCCTACAGAGCAGTCTGTGACCCAGCCCTAATGGAAATGCTGCACATCCGCAAGTCAAATGGGACAGGATTAACTTGTTCCAGGGATTTTAATCTAGCCTGTGACATTAACAGGACATGCTGGAGAGACAGATCTATCTGCCAGGGATTGCTGTTTCTGTGGAATAAATTCCCAATTCACATGAAGCCGAGCTCCTCAATGGCCCTATTTAAGCACAACTGGATGGGGGATCATAAATTCACCCTGTGTGTGGCACCTGTGTCCCTCATGGACAGGGGTAGTCGGTGCTGATCATAAACTAGCACTGCAAACATAGCTAGATTTTCCACTGTGTGGTTCCTTAAAACCTCTTGCATTAGAGGTAACTTGAGATGTATGTAAATGAACCCTTAAGGACATCAGGCATTTCAGCTATATGGCAGTTCTAAATGCCCATGATTTTTTTTTCTTTTTAAGCGTATTATCGACAGTCTAGCTTGGCTGGGCTTTTCTTTTAGTTTTTATGGATTGTTTTTTTCTGTGTGACCTTGGTACTCATTGGTTTAGTTTGTTGGGATATTTTGCAGACACTCTAATGGTTATGGACATCAGCTGGGTACGAGAACCCTGTTTCCAAATGTTAGACAAACAGTCCACTTATGTTGTGCAGATGATGCCGTAAGAAGGCTGAAACGTGCGTGCCCACAGCTAGTGAGGTTTGGCTTTATTGCCCTGAATTTGTCCATAATAGACTTTAAAAAGAAGTCATGGGCATTCAGAACTGCCTTATAGCTGAAACACCTGATGTCCTTAGGTGTCATTTGCATATATCCCATGTTACCTCTAATGCAAGAAGTTTTAAGGAATCACACAGTGGAAAATGTAGCTTGGCTGGGTTTTTCTTTTAGTTTTTACGGATAAGCTTGCTTCCATGGAAATGGAAGTTGACAAGTTATTATAGGAGTGACACGTATTTGTTTTGCTTTGCTTTTCTCTGTATTTGAAAGGAAATGATGGGAAGGAAGAGTTTGAATGAAAAGATGGATTTTGTCTGGCTCATTCTGGCAGTGTATTGCTAGGCCAAAAAATAACTAGGGTTGTTAACTCCCTTGAATGACTCTAAAAACAACTGCGTGACAAATGCCTTCTGTTATTATATTACAATGCTCATAGTTCACAATTTGTTAATTGTTCAAGCTTTGTAGTATATTCCTTGATGAGAACATTAATACAACTGAGTCATGGTTTGGGCCACTAATCCACATTACCTGTTCAAGGTTTCAAAGGTTACCAGAGTTTAAGAGTTTAGAGATGGTGTTTGTTTTATATTAACAGGCTAGAGTCACCTGTCCTTCATAATCATGTGTTGGTATTGCTAAACTATTCAAATCAGATACAAGTGTACTAGGATTCTGCACTAACGCCAGCCTTCATCAGAAATGAAGGGTAATAGTAATTTGGATTTTATTGGGATCTTTAATCACTTATAACATAATCTTTGGTGACATTAATTTACCTTATATCAAATGAGAGACTTGCACATATTTTGCAGGAGAAAGATAAGGAGTTACTTGACAGAATATTGCAGGCCTGCGGGTGGGTTTGGCATAATAGTTCTTCACCTAATAGATACATGGTACAGAGTTTGATTCTGACCTCAGGCTAGCCTTAAAATGCGCTTTCAGTGCATTTAGCCTAATATTCACCTATGAACCTATAAGCAGAATGATACATTGCCCATCGTTTGGGGGAACATAACTGGGTTTTGTTTTTAGTCATCCTGACCATGTGATCAAGGACACTGAAGCAACAAGTTGTGCAGGTAGTCACTTTCATAAACAGTCCAGTTTCATTTGTGTACAAGGCAAAGAAGAGGTTAGCAAATTGTTTCTTGAGTGGTATTACCAAGCAGACTGCACTAATATTGATAAGGATCTTGAGAATGAAAGGCAGCTGTGTCACAGTGGAGGTATGCTTGAGATTAACTGGAAGTGGAATGTTTATAATGAAAAATAGGAGTGAGTCAAGTAAACCGCACTGATGATAAGAAAATTCAGGTGTATATTGAGGATTAAGGCAGCATAGAATTAGAGCAGGGTATTTACAAGGACCTAATGACTCAAGTAAGAACAGTGTTTGGTCCCACAGAGACGTCCCCAGTGGGAGTGGATGTATACATCATGGTTCAACTCTGAACCCACTGCAGTTCATACTGGTGACGGACTATATTAGCAAACAAATTGGAGGGGACAGATCAACAAAGTTGCTGTATGCAGATGATGTGGCATTACAGGCAGACTCTGAGCAAGAACTTCAGTGAAGGATAGGGAAACAGAATAAAACTGAAAGAACTTGAGATGAAACAGAGTACAGGTAAGACTGTTGTAATAGTAGCAAATACGGGAAAGTCAGAACAAGCTAAGAACCCGAGATAGAGAAAATAGTGGAACAGGTTAACAACTTAAAGTATCTGGGAGCCATGGTTGAGAAGAAGGGAACCCAGAATGAGGATGTCAAAGGTAGAATCCAAGGGGCTGCAGTCAACTGGCACAGTGTGTCAAGGGTAAGGAATGAGAGAAGAATGCCAAAAAAGCTGAAACGTTTGGTGTAAAAAGTGATTCATAGGTTCATACTAGGCTAGGTGCATTTCAGCATTTATAGCCCTATCTTGCCGAGGGCTGGCTTACTTGCCTCAGGGTTTACGCCACCCCTTTACCCCTTTTTGCTGCTGAACCTCTGGTTTTTATTTTGCCATGTGAGGTAATCCCTTGAATATATCCTAGGGGTCTGGGTATAATTCATCCATCCCTTGGCCACAATCTTTCTCTTGGCCTCTGCCAGGGGTGATGACTCTTATATGGATTTTATTCCCCAGCATAGGGAATCTTTGGTGATGAATCATCCCCAGCACGCCCCTATTAATAGGTTTAAGTCTCCGCGCTTCTTGTGGCCTGGGAGGTTCTTTTTTTTCTAGATTTTGAGGTGAATCAAATCTGGGTTTTCTGGGGTTGACATGCAATTGATGTTAGGGCAAGGTCATGGTCTGCATAAATAGAGAGTGAGAATAGGTTCTTTCGCTCAATAGAGGAGCTTTGGATGCCCTTTACCCTTTATCCTTTTGGTGGTGACTTACTTTATCCTTCCTCCAGCTGCAAAAAATGTCGTCCAGATGGCATCGAATGGGGCAATGATACAATCATTTGGGTTGATGAGTGAGATGAGATATGAGACCTGGATGATCCCTGGATCCGATGATCCTCCCTGATAAGATAAGAGAATAAGGAGGTCTTTAACCTTATGGGTCCTAAATGACACATACATATCAGAATGGGTCCAACCTGGGTCCCCGTCCCCCCAGGTCCTAACTTACAGTCTTCTGTCTATGTGGATTGCTACCTATTTGGTGTTTTTTGTTTGTTTTATGACTATGCATTTTTTGCATATTTTGGCATTTTTTGGCTCTGGCACCAGTTATCCGCTTCTGTGAGGACCTGTCTTCTGATATCTGTCTGCCTGAGATGTTATTATCATGTATCAGTTTTTAGTTTGCAAACTTTGTTTGTCATTGCAAACATTGTCAGCCTTGTTTGCCTGAAAAGTAGATGCCAAACAACAAAGAGGCCCAGGACTGAGCCCCCTGTGTACTGTGGTTGTGTGACACCACTTGTGACAGACCTTGGCCAGCAACTCTGTGGACCCCTGTGGTGTCCTCATCAGCCAGTTTTCACCACCATCTAACATGTAAGGGTTAACATTTTTTTCAATGTTTTTCAATGAGTTTTTTGTATATCTAAGGTATCAGGCCAGCAGATCGAGGTGCTGTAGGCTGCCTTCCCTCCTCATCATCAATGGCTTGTGACTGAAAAAAAAAACCAAGTTTAAAAGGCAAGATCTGCCCTTTGACACAAACAAAAACAAACATTGACAAAGATCCAAAAAATTCCTGTCTTTATTATTTCCCATGTCTTTATGATCCTCCTCCCATTTTGCAGATAAGGCTTTTCAAGAAGCTGCTGTAATTAATTTCGGGGGGGTGGAGGGCACGCCTTTGTGAAGTGGGACCAGTTGCAGGCACGCCACCCACCCCACGGGTACATCCCAGAGGTAAGGTGATTAAACAGCTGTCCTAGCTGTGGGTTTAATTCCTCGTTGAGTTCGTGGAGCAGTGACCAGTACCATTATATGGTACAGAAACCTGGTCAGTAAAAGCAGAGCAGTTGAGGAAGCTTGAGGTGATGGAGATGAATTACCTTAGAAAGGTGGTAGGATGCACACTATGGTAGAGAAGAAGAAATAAGGACATAAGAGCAGAAACCAAAGTAGTTCCAATTGGAGAAAAGGTCAAAAAGAACAAATTATGGTGGTTTGGACAAATGTGTAGACAAGCAGAAGGTGAAGAAGATTTGGGACAGAGAGGAAGAAGGCAAGAGGAAATGAGGGTTTCCAACAAAGAGGTGAATGGATTGTGTGAGAGAAGACCTGTGACAGTCGGGCATCAGTGTCAAAGAAAGCAGGAGAGTGGCATTGACTAAAGCGAGAGAGAATGACAGTTGACATGACACCCCTACCCCATGGAGAAAATTTGGGGGAAAGGAGGAGAATGATGATTAGTTTACCAAAGGTAGCGCTCACTCTCATTGCACTAATATTCTGAAATTGTACAGTAGTGTACTTTAGGCAATAGATGTTGGCATTACAGTTGATGATGTTTGGGTCTGCAGAAGTAAAAGCTACTGACTCATTACTGACCCAGATGTTGAAGTCGCAAAGGGCAGTAATGTTCTATTGAATCAACACCAAGTCACTGAGGAAGTCAATGTACTCTTTTTGAAGTCTTGTCATGCAAGTGGTTGATAGTAGACAAGAAGAAACCTGCAGTTCGCCCTCAACCATGTTTGACCAAAATGCTTGTATTCTAGTGGTAGCCCAAGTCAGGTGTTAACTTGAGCTGTGGCATATGCCAGCTCACTTCTGATCTTACCTTGTCTAAGGTACAAAAAAGCAAAACCTGCAGGTGGCATGTCATCAGCCAAGTCAGGTCTGAAGCTGCTGTCATCATCTAATGTGAGATTACAATCTTACAACAAATCTGATAGATTCTGAGTTTACCGAGGACAGACCATGCATTGATGTATGATGTCCAAAACGCACACACATGAAACTCAATCCCATTTACCTGCCATTAAAAGAAATAATAATCAGACTCTTGAGTCTCATCTAGAGGAGAGTTTAACAAAGTTCCTCAGATTATTTCACTGCAGGACAAGGCCTCTTTAGTTAAAAGTAAAATACCACCAACTTCAGGTACAAATAAATCAGGTCCCAGAAAATACAGCAAAAGAAATTTAATGTCCACTGCGTGTCAGGTACAATAGCAGCAAAAGAACGGTGTCCACAAATTCACAATACGTTTGTTAAAACACAACGTTTCATCATCAACTTCATCAGTAATGACCACCAGGGTAGAACCTTCCCTTATATAATACATTTTATGCAATTAACATTTGAATTAACCAATCGTATTGTAAGATACAAAATTTTTAACCCTAAATGTTTTAATTAATAAAATCACCATAAAAACCAATGAATATGTTTAAATATAATGTTGAAAATTAAATACATATATATATATCAATAAATACATGTGTTAAAATAGAGTTTAATATAAATTACTTAAAATGTTTTTGAATTCTTTCACTGACAGTTCAATACACTATTCCTTTTATGTAGTAGTTAGCACCATCTAGTGGTTGATTGCAAAAACACAATAAATTCACAATGAAAGTTACAATAAACAAATAGAGAAAATTTTTAAATGTTAAAAACTACTAATTGTATTACCTGAAAATTTGATTTTAATGAGTTTGAATAAACTTGTCACATGTTGTAAAAGTTATTTAAAATTCCCTAATAAAATGAATATTACCCATATTAAAGTGTATTTTTAGTGAAACTCCTAGAGCTTTGCTGCCCTTAATTTAAGTACTGGTGCAAGAGATACCATATCATTTAATCCCATGTTTCTACCTGAGTCAAGTATAAGCTGCCAGTGTAACTCTCTATATTCAATCAGCGTTTCCCACAGACCACCCCTGGGGTTATGTGGAACTACTTCAAGCACAAAAAATTGATAACCTCCTGTTTGACATTTCATAGAATGTTTGCTCAGTGCATTTTTGTCTTTTTTCATTCTGACATCATAAAGGTGCTCATAAATCCTTTGTTTGAGCTTCCTCTCGCTTTTTCCAATATAAAAGGAAGAACATTTCTTACATGTAGCGATGTAAATAATGCCACTGGTGTCACAATTTGCAAAACTGTCCAGAAATAATGTCTTGTTTCTTGCTTCCAAATACATTGAGCTACCAGTCTGTAAATAGGCACAATAATTGCACCTTCCGCATTTAAATAGTCCTTTCTTTGGTTTACTATTCTTACTTATTCTGTTTGATTTTTGACCATTCTCTAAAATATTCTTTATATTTCTCCCTTTTCGATAAGTATATGTTATTTCCTTATCAAAAATGCCTTCCATGCTTTTAGTTAAAAGCCAACCATGACTGCACATCCTGGAATATCCACAGTAGCCAATGACTGATCACACCAGTGCCTGCACAGAATGCATGGTCATCTGTAAACTTGAAGAAAAGAATTGAGAGATGAGCAAAATGATAATACATCAGAAGTATGTGACTGTCATAAAAGCGCAGCAGTGTGTGCATTTATGATCATGAAAAGAGGTTATAAACATAGAAAAGGTAGGCAGTCCCAAATGACTGATCACACCAGTGCCTGCACAGAATGCATGGTCATCTGTAAACTTGAAGAAAAGAATTGAGAGATGAGCAAAATGATAATACATCAGAAGTATGTGACTGTCATAAAAGCGCAGCAGTGTGTGCATTTATGATCATGAAAAGAGGTTATAAACATAGAAAAGGTAGGCAGTCCCAGTTACTAGTTCAACAGGTTGGAGAATAAAATAAAGCAAGGAAAAGCAACTCTGAAAGTAGGCTGGAGAAAAAAAGAGAGAGAAAGCTATGCAGAAAGTGACACAGTCAGACAAAAATAAGCCTAGTAGTCAACTTAAGAATGGACTTTTACTCTCAGTTAAAAGGATTATCCTCTCACGAGATTGACAAGGCTGAGATATACATGGATAGTATCAATTAGCAAGTGTGAAAACATAAATAAAGAGCAAGCAAGCAATGTGCTAAAGAGTTTAGGCTTGCTTTACAGCGCCGAGTGAAAAATATGCAAGTGAGGTACCACATAATGAACTTCAATAACAAGGCAGAGAATCCATGAGAAAGACCAATCTGCTGAAACACAGGAGAAAAAAGCCTTGTGTTAATAATTCCTGTGCTGTAACAGAGCTAACAAACTGTAGCAGAAGAGAAAATTATCATTGGTAGTATATAAAAATTGCATAAAACTAACAGGTTGTATAATATGGATAAAATCAATAAACTGAAAGAAAATTACCATTTCAGAATTGAAAATGGTGACTATAATACCATGAAATAATAGACAAATATAAAAAAATAAATGTAAAATTAAAACGGAAGCAAATCATGGAAACTGGTAATACTAAAAGCAAAATAAGGAACAGAAGTCCAAGTCCAAGGCTTCAAGTCGGGCATCCTTTTAATGATGGGGAAAAATGTTCTAATGAATAGAGCTGACCCCCCCCCCCCAAAAAAAAAAAAATATTTAAAAAACAGTCCAGTAGTCAACTTGTACAATTTCCCTCAAGATTAGGAGTTCGTAAAAATTAAAATGTAGAAACCGAGATATGAAGAGCAGTAGCTACAGGGTGTTCAACAGACACTCAGAAAATGTCCGTGTGTTAAGAAGCAGAAAACCAAAGCAAAACAGGATGGGGCCAAGCAGAAAATCAAATCTACAATCACTAAACCCATTCCAGAAAAAGAGAATATTGCATTACATTACCTGAAAGTAGTAGTAGTATACACAAGACAGAATGTGCAGTTAGAAACACAGTCCCTGGAAGCCTTTGGGTCAAAATCAAAGTTTAAAACTCTCAATGCAATATTTCAGAAGACCAGTTTGTGTTTCTAGCAAAGCAGCTTCGGAGTGCAAAGAGCAGAACACCAGAGGCAGGGCCATAACATGGCGGTCTACAGGAGCAGCAGCAGTCCAAATAGGCATAGCTGGAAGGAATGCCAGACCCAAGGTAGAGGAGCACAACAGGGAGAAGAACTTCAGACAGGACCAGAAATTAGTTCAATATCATCCAAAGCTAATGAACACCAAGCAGAAGCTATACATCTTGTAGTCAAGTGTATAGTGCTAAAAAAAAACCCTGAAATTAGCAGAAGTCTTAGAAATTCCCTAAGCAGGCAAGACAGAGTCAACAAGGCAGCCAGTTGTCATCTTCCTTCACTATTGCCTTCCAGGGTATGCTTTTACTACATCATGTCCGGTATATAAGCTGGTATATTGCCTTTTGAATTGTAGTGCATCTTAGAATATATGGATCGAACCACAATTGGTAAGGAAGACACTGGAGAAGTACAATACTTAAGAATTTATAAACTCTAGATTCACAAAGCTGTCTTAAATTTTACAGAACTCTCTGATGGCTAGTAGCAAGATTAAGCTCAATGTTGTGTGATATATTGTGTTTGATAGTTTAGTTGGGCATCTTTATCCATGATCACATGGAGTCCTTTCCTGCAAATGTTTTCACTTGCCTCTTCTAATGTTTTCATATCTCTCTATATAATAATATGCTGCTATTCATGTTGCATAAGCTATATCATTATAGCTACATCTTATCCAGAAAACTCTGCTAAGCACAATTCTATTCATGTTTTGACTTTGTAAACTGTTTCTTGAATTAGATGTTGTAGGATATTTTTGCGTCTGTAAATATGTATGTATATTTGTTTTATATCATATCCATGTATCTGTGAATATGTTTTGTTCATTTCTTATGTAATCTTGTTCACCTGAGCTGTGTCTGCAAATGGTCCATTGGGATCAGTTCAGAACCCTGGTAAACAAATGTAAATAAATAAATCCCCAAGACTGACTACATGTATTGGTGGAACCTTTGAGATTCTCTGTTTCCTTGTGTTTTTGTGCTTTATCCAGTATAATAATTATTATTATTATTATGATTTTTGCAGTGTAGGAAGAGACTGTTCTAAAGTTCCATTGCCTGCACAGTAGGTGCTGGTGCAGTGTATCAGGAGATAATGTTTGTCAGCTACTATTATGTAGGCTAAAGAGGCAGAAATAATTAAATATAGATTAGAAATTGTACGAATCATGATGAAACTGCCCGCCATATGCAGAAGTAGGTTAAATGTGCAAAAATAATGAATCCATAATAGTATGTACTAATGTAAGTACTGAATCTGAGAATATGTTGACCAGTCCTTTTCTTTAAGGCTATTACCAGGAGGTTCTGCCTTCCAGGTAGGGCTTACATTTTAAGTGTTTCACAATCAACCGTATATCTCTACTATTTTTAGTTAAGAATTCATGCTGACTGTTGCATTTTCAAGAAACATTTTTTTTCTTTTTAGTTCCTGTAATGGATTTTGTTGCATTTCCTTCTAGAGTACAGAGAATAAATCATTCTGTTGGACATTTGTGAGAAAGCTTGCAAAAAAAGTATACATATTTTGGAGGCGTTTGATTCTGGAAACCTGAGTTGCTTTTTTGTGGGAGTCTGAATGATGTCCGAACATGATCTGGCGGAGGTGGTGCAGATTGCAGTGGAGGACCTAAATCCAGATCATCCAGGTGAGTAGAGGGAACCTTTTTTTTCCCATTTTGTACCACTTTCAGTTTTTTTTTTTTTTTTTTTTTCTGTTTTTAGATAGCTGTGTTATTCCTGCATCTATTGCCATTTTTGGGCAAATTGCAAGAAAATAATTTAAGAAATTCTGTGTTGGTCCACTAATAGAGACTACAAAGACAGTGAAACATAGATGTGATACAATTCTTTTTATTGGACCAACAGATTATGCAATTACTAGAACTTTCAAGTTGGCTTGAGCCCTTCATTGGAGTTATTAAGCTACTGATGTTAGGTGCAATGCTTAATGGTCTACGTGTGCCTAGAAATGGAAGTACAACACTCCTTTCCAACTGGCTAAAAGAAGTACATTTGAAAAATGCTGGTGTGGGGGAAAAGTGCATCTTTGACCACACCTCAGAGATAGAAACTGTGTGAGTCAAAATTAAAACTGAAACTGTAGTAGACCAGGTCATGCAGTGCTATAACAATCAACGTTTGGCATATTACATTAGAGTTAGTGTTCTTTTAGCAGAAAAACTTCTCCAACAATAAATTAGCCAATAAATCATAATACAGTAGAGGTGCAGGGAGATTAGTTAAATTCAGAGAAGGGAAGCAGGAAGTAATAATTTATAATTTGTAAATTGTCTGCCTAAATAAGCAATCTCTGTGAGAAATGTTGTAATACCCCTCCCCCCACCAGTCACTGCCAACTGGCATTCACTATGGTGGTTTTACTTTTTTAATGGCAGATGCTGCTCTGCTGAACTTGCTTTATACTGTGTGGTCAGTGCCTCAATGATAAAGCCTGTTCTTCACTGTCACCAACAGCTGTATTGACAGGGCATGTTCTACCCTGTTACCAGGAGTTGCTTTAATCGAGCCAACCTCCTAGAAAAGGCAGAATAAGTTGACTAGTATTTATTATTAATGGGCATGTGATGTTACGTCTTTAAACACAAGGTTGTGTTATGGATTGAAACATTCTTCATCTTGTAAATTTTTGCTTTTGATAGTTTTACATTGCTGTCTGGGTTGCAGGAGGACAAGGTGTAGAAAGGGACAGCAGAAGTAAATGTCTGTCCAGAAGAATATCTTAAATAAATGCCTGTGCGTTGATCTCCTTCATGAATCCAGAAGATAAAGGAGCTTGTTACAGACTGGTACTTCAGAGGAATCTTTATTGCTGTTGTGACGTCCATGCACTGGCCCAGTAATCAAGGAGCCTCAATCCTCACCACTAGCACTAGTGAGGGCATGCACATTGGGAAGGAAAACAAATACACACACAGTAAAGTACAATTTCCCTTAAGAGCACTCAGAGATCACAGTCAGTTCAGGGCTGGTTCCTGTGGTGTATTCAATGGACTGGGTTGTCTTGCCGTAGCTAGTGTTCTGTGGGCATGATATAAAGGCTGCGAGACAGGAAGTTGTGGCATTGCATTGCATGTATGTTGACCGGTCAATAAAGCTTGGAGTTGGTACTAACTGCACACCATTGTCTCGCGTCTTCTTTTAAGGTAAAAGAATACGACATGGTGTCAGAAGTGCTGTGTGGCTGTGCTTGGGAGTGCTGACCTTTTGTTGACGATTGTACGAGGGGCCAAGTGGTGTGGAAAGCGGACATGTCGGATGACGAGAATGGTCGGCAGCCACGTGCTAGAATCAATATGGCGACCAGTGCTCCCAATGCTACGTTCAGTATCCAGCCGCCAGAGCCCTTTGACTTCCAAACCCCACGAATGGACACGGTGGATACGCCGGTTTGAACGGTTCCGGCAGGCCAGCAACTTATCCTCCAACCCAGAGGGGAACCAGGTGAACACCCTGATATACTGCATGGGCGATGAGGCAGATGACGTTTTGAGAGGCCTCAAGCTGACCGAGGCAGAGCACCAGGAGTATGCTAAAGTGAAGGAGGGTTTTGAAAAGTTCTTTATCGTCAAAAAGAACATTGTGTATGGATTTAATATGAGGAAACAAGAACTGAATGAGACTGTTGATGCTTTTGTTACTGCCTTGCATGCTGAACACTGCAATTACGGACGTTACATGACGAGCTTATAAGGGATAGAATTGTTGTGGGCCTAGCAGATACTAGACTGTCTGAGCGGATGCAGATGGAAAAAGAGTTGGACTTAGAGAGGGCCGTAAATATGGCCAGACAGTCGGAGGAGGTTAAGAAGCAGCAAACGGCCTTGAGGTGTGACAGTCCCGCCTTGCAGTACAACGTGAACGCTGTGCAGTCACCACCGGACACCAGACGGGGCTTGAAAAGTTGGGGCAAGCCTTTGGCGCCAAATTTTCAGCGCCAGCAGCACAAGAGTAAAGACTCCGGCCTCGCTGTGTTACAGGTGTGGGGGCCATTTCACCATAGACTCCTATGCCCGACTGCTGCAAGATGTCGCTGGTGTGGGAAGAAGGGCCACTATCAGCGGGTTTGCCGACAGTTCAAGGCAGTGCAGAGTATTGAGGATGAACAGGGTTCTTCCTTGGCTCTGTCTCTTCCGGGAACCATTCTTGGATTGTGGAGGTGCAAATACAGGGCACACCTATGACTTTCAGATGTCACTGTTATTTCCAAGTCAAACCTGCACAACTTGTCTGTGCTCCAGCGGCCGGAGAAACCCTTGCTGGGTCCTGGAGGGATGCCATTGGTGGTTATAGGATCCGTTGACTCTATCACCATGGCGTCTTTGAAGGCCTCTTACCGGAGTTGTGCAGGAGGATACCACTGCCATTGATGGGGAAAGTGAAAGAGGAGCTAAAGAGGATGGAGAATGGAAGAGCCTACCGATTGGTGTGCAGGCATGGTGGTAGTCCCAAAGAAAGACAGTAACAGGCTGAGACTGTGTGTAGACTACACTAAGTTAAATGAATACGATGCAGGGAAAGTTGAGCAGAGTCTTGGGATGCTTGCTGGGCTGGATGCCAATATGGGATTTTGGCAAATTCCTTTGTCGGAGGAGTCGGCTTACCACATTCATAACCCTTTTTGGCTTTTCGCTTTAACCGCCTTCCCTTTGGCATTAATTCTGCACCGGAACACTTTCAACGCATGATGGCAGAGGTCATTGAAGGACTAGAGGGTGTGATTTGTCACATAGACGATGTGTTCGTCTGGGGGTTGCCAGGGAGGAGCACGATGCCCGACTTCATGCAGTACTTAAGAGGCTGGAAGAAGCTGGTATTACGTTGAATATAGAGAAATGTGACCTGTCGAGAGGCACAGTGACCTTCTTGGGCCATGTCATTACGAGTTCGGGTATAAGCCCCATCACAGAGATGACAGCACCTGCTACAGTAGGAGAACTCAGAAGTTTCCTGGGCATGGTGAATCAGGTGGGAAGTTCATCCCTCATTTGGCTGAGAGGGATAGAGCTTTGAGAGACTTATTATCAAAAAAGAACAGCTGGTACTGGGGTGGGGATCAGGAGAAGGCATTTAATGATTTAAAAGAGGCAATCACCTCACCTCCAGTTCTGGCTGTATGACCAAGAGGAATACGAAGGTTTCCGCAGATGCATCATCCTTTGGGTTGGGGAGTGTGTTGCAGCAACAATGGGAGGATGGCTGGAGACCCGTGGCATACGCGAGGTCACCTCTCGCCCACAGAACAACGATATGCCCAGGTTGAAAAGAGGCTTTGGCATCTACCTGGGCATGTGAACGCCCGAGATTACCTATTGGGCAAACCATTTTGTCTAGAGACTGACCATAAACCCTTGGTCTCCTGCTGGGTGGCCAGGCGTTGGATCTTCAGGATGAGGCTGATGCAGTTCAATATGCTCCAGGGAAATCACTGTGGGTGGCAGATGCCCTGTCACGTTCTCCACTTAAAACCAGGCTAACCCCGGAGGAAACAGAGTTAATGGAGGATACGGATATATATGTGCATAGTATTGTGGAAAACATGCAGGTGAAGCCATCCTTCCTCCAAACCCTACGGGAGCAGCTGAAAGCGGACAGTGTGTGTGGTTATGGACTTGTGCAGCCAGGGTGGCGCCCGTGATGCAACCAGGAACCTTTACTGAAGAACTACTGGCCAGATCGTTTTACTCTGACAGTGAAAGATGGGTTGCTTTTGAAAGATTTTGTTATCCCTCTGCCATGCGTAATGAGGTGTTGTCGGTTGCATGAGGGACATCAAGGCATTGTGAAGTGCAAAGCCAGAGCCTGTCAGACCGTTTGGTGGCCTGGGCTTAGCCAACAGATAAATGACATGGTCTTAAGATGCAGGACGTGCATCTCAGAGAGAAGGAATCCTCCTGAGCCCCTCCTTCCAACGGCATACCCTGACCGTCCATGGCAAAGAGTGGCGCGGATTTGTTTGAATTGAAAGGACATACTTACCTTCTTGTTGTAGACTACTTCTCCAGGTTTCGAGATTGCATTGTTGAACCATACCACATCCAACGAGGTCATCATCCACCTAAAATCTTTTTCGCCGCCATGGTATCCCAGAGGTACTTGTGTCTGATAATGGACCTCAGTTTTCAGGGCAGTCTACCATGTTACAAGCAGCCCCAGGTTCCCGCAGAGTAACGGGAGGCGGCGGCGGTGCAGACGGTGAAGAATCTGCTAAAGAAAAGTACAGATCCGTACATGGCTCTCTTTGGCGCCCGGACAACGCCGCTGCAGAATGGTTATAGCCCTGCGGAACTTCTTATGGGACGACGGTTGCGGACTTCCCTCGATTTATCCTCCACAGTTGGACCCTGCTCTGCCTGATTGGAGAAGGCTCAGGGGAAAGAGGGGAGAAGAGGGTGTATAATGGCAAATCTACAACAGACGCCATCGGGCCAGGCCGTTGGGGAATGTGTTGCCTGGTGATCAGGTGTGGGTGACAGATCTGAAGACCCCAGGTATGGTAGATCAAAACCATTGCTCGCCGAGGTCTTTCAAGGTTGACGCGCCGCGGAGGACAAGCGTAAAAAACCGCGGCATTTGATTCCCTTACCTGAGCCTGACTGTGAACCAAACCCTGGGTGTCGGGAAAATGTGCCAAGTAAGGTCGAAGAGGCCTTGCCATCTTGCAATGGCCTTCGAACCCGGACTCGGGTGATGTGGTGAGGACCAGATCTGGAAGAGTTATTAATAAGCCGGACCGCTTGGATCTGTGAAGTTCCAGGCAGAAATAACAATGTCTTGGGGTTTATAGTAATCTGAATGTGGCTAAGTGAGCATTTGGTGTCAATGTACCAAGTCGTAGTAAAGTGGGAGTAATTGAATAGATCTGGGTTTGGTGCTAAGTGAAAAGGGGCCTTATGGAAAGGGAGATGTGGTGTATTCAATGGACTGGGTTGTCTTGCCGTAGCTAGTGTTCTGTGGGGGGGCGTGCATGATATAAAGGCTGCGAGACAGGAAGTTGTGGCATTGCATTGCATGTATGTTGACCGGTCAATAAAGCTTGGAGTTGGTACTAACTGCACACCATTGTCACAGTTCCTCCCTTTCTCTCCAGATCCCCAGTAAGATTCCCCACTGGCACAGCTATAGGGTACAGGTCTCAGCCTAGTGGTCAAGTTAAAACCTCCAGCACCCTCTCTGTATAACCAGTGCTTTGTGTCCCTGCCCAAGTAGCAGACACACACTTACTTTGAAATATGAGTTGTATACAAACACACAGACACTCCTGGGGAAGGCTGGTAGAGGTTCTGCAGCTGTGCTCCCTTCTCCGCCCAGGCTATAAGGTAGAAATCACTGCCACCAACCACTAATATAAGCTACTAATAAGGCTCTTACCAAAGGGTGTCCAATTTTACTGTGCAATATTATTATTATCCAATTAGTAAGTATGACGAACAGCAAGGCATACTGGAGTGGCTTGGGCAGTTTCACTACATACATGCACTGTACTCTAGAGTTTAAATTATCTGTACACAAAACATCCACAGTTGAAAGGTTTAAAAATAATAAATTAAAAAAGCACAAGACAAATCTTTTCAGTTCAACGCAGTGCTAGTCAGGAGACATAGGAAAATGCTTAAAATAATACTGTAGAATAGTCTGACATAAATATAGAAAACAGCTAGATTAAACTTACTAGTTTCTATCTATTTCTAAGAGAAATCACTGTTCTAAATAAACATCTTACTTACAAAGTACTGGTGAGTTGATGTGTTCAGGTTCAGACCAAATCCAAAATGCTGTAATTCTCTCTTTGTGAGAAAGTCTTAAATTTATAATACATCACTGCTGACTCATTTTAGATTACATCATTCTTGACACCTTTCTGTTTAATTTCCCAGGCTAAGAGAATCTCAGAGTTTAACGGTTCTTTGATCTTGCACCCACAGGAAGCCACAGCAATAAAAGACATTATACATGTAAAATCTAGCAATTAATTCTGGTCTCAAAACAATAGAAATAATTTGCTGGTCCAGACATTATGTCTCCGAGTTTGAGATCAGTCATACGATGCTTGACTTATCAGCTTTCTTCCAGCAAAGTGCACTGTGGTTACATTTATGAAGCTCAGTACAACATATAGTTTAATCATAACACATAGTTCTCTTTTACATTTGTAAAACCAGCCTGTGGATTATATTAATATTTACAAACCACATAGAATTATTTGCAAGATTCTATCTGGCTGGGCTGGCAGCCTTTCAGTTTTTCACATTTCTCCCCTCTCTGAGAACTCAGGCTAGTTTTTCAAGTGACCATTGAGAAACATTGCTTGAGAGGGTTAGGTCTATCTGAGTATACCTTTACCCCATTCCTGTCTTGAATGCATCTGCATTGGCATTGCTAATCTCGCTGTGGTGCTGCACCGATGTATCATATGCTTGCAACCCTAGGCTTCATTTTAGCAACTTAGCAATTTGCTGGCTGGCTCGGTGTAACCATGTTAGGGGATTGTGATCTGTAACTACACTGAATTTCCTTCCATACAGATAAGGCTTAAGTTTCTTCAGTGCCCACTCTATGGCTAGATTTTCCTTTTCTACAGCTGCATAACATTCCTCCCTGGGTTGGAGCCTACAGCTGAGATAAACCACTGGGTACTGTTCTCCCTATGAAGAAATCTGGGTAAGTACAGCCCCCACCCCATGGTTCGAAGCATTCACCTGCACAACACATTCTTTGCTGTAATCTGGACTGGCTAACACAGGGGGGCCCTCCCAAAGCTTCTTTAAGCTTCTGGAATGTATGTTCACATGCTGTGGTCCACACTACCTTATCTGGCCTGTTTTTCCTTGTCAGGTCTGTGAGGGGAACAGCTATAGTACTATAACTGGGGACGAACTTTCTGTAGTACCCTGCTGTCCCTAAGAATGCCCTCACCTGCTTTTTGGTAACAGGTGCAGGCCATGACTCAATGGCTTCCACTTTCCCAGGTTCTGGCCTGGTCTTTTCGCAGGTTCTGGCCTGATCTTACCACTGTATGTCCCACGTAGGAGACCTCTGCCATACCCACCTGTCATTTGCTCAGCTTAATGGTCATCCCTGTAGTCTGCCCAGCACCTCCCTGACAATGCTGAAAGTGCTCTTGCCAAGAATGGCTGTAGATGGCAATATCATCTAGGTAAGCAAGGGCAAACTCTCCTGCTAGGATATGATCTACCAGCCTCTGGAAAGTCGCTGGAGCATTTTTCATCCCAAAGGGCATCTTTGTGAACTTATACAAGCCAAAAGGAGTCACAATGGCTGACCTCTCTCTAGCACTGGGAGTCAGGGGCACCTGCCAGTAACCCTTGGTAAGATCAATGGTGGTCTTAGACCCACCCAACTGCTCTAGCGCCTCCTCTGTCCTAGGCATTTGGTAAGCATCTGACTCTGTGTGACTATCACACAGAACCTGGTGCTGCCATCCTTCTTTGGCACCAGCACCACTGGGGTGGCCCAGGGACTGTTGGACTTTTGAATTACCCCTAGTTCCAACATTTCCTGTATCTACTCCCTCAGAGTCTGTTTGACTCTCTCAGGCACCCTATAAGGGGCCTTCCCTAATAGGCCTTTTGAGTCCTGTATCCACCTGGTGATGTACCAGGTGGGTGCACCCTGGTTTCCCTGTGAACATGTCCCCAAACTCCTGTAACACTGCTCAGATTTCTCGAACCTGGGTAGGAGATAGCTGCTGGGATATTGCTACACCTTCCACTGAGGTGTCAATCCTAGCCCCACTGAGGAGATCAGTGACCAGATCTCCCTCAGACTCCTCCTGCAATCCACTGCAAATACTCAGCACAAGGCCCTCCCTATCATGGTAAGGTTTCATCATATTAACATGGTACAATTTGTGCCCCTGCCTCCTGCCTAGCAGTTCTACCAGGTAGTTAACATCACTTACCACCTTGTAGGGTCCCTCCCAGGCTGCTTGCAGCTTGTTGTGTCTGACAGGAATGAGAACCATTACCTGCTGCCCTACAACATACTCTCTAGCTCGAGCATTCCTGCCAAACCAGACCCTTTTCTGCTGTTGGGCTTCTGCCAGGTTCTCCTGGGCCAAGCCCATGAGTTCCTTGAGCCTTGTCCTGAGGTTTAGGACATGTGCCACAACAGACTCCTTGTGAGATTCACACTCACCTTCCCACTCATCTCGAATTAAATCTAGAGGTCCCCTCACCCTATGCCCATACAACAATTTAAAGGGTGAAAAACCTGTGGATTCCTGGGGAACCTCTCTGTAAGCAAACAGATGGGGCAAATATTTGTCCCACTCCCTCTTAAACTGGTCTGCAAATGCCCGTAGCATGGACTTGATTGTAGAGTTTAATCTCTTAAGAAGACCATTAGTCTGTGGATGGTAGGGGATTGTCTTCAGGTGCTTCACCCCACAGTACTCCCACAGACAAGCCAGCAGGTCTGACATTAAATTGGCACCTCTGTCAGTCAGTATTTCTTTTGGGAAACCTACCCTGCTGAAAATCTCTAACGCAACATTTGCCACCTTTTCTGCCTTAATGGAGGACAAAGCCACTGCCTCAGGGTATTTTGTAGCATAATCGACTACCACTAGGATATACTTTTCCCTGTGGAACTTGGGGTACTCAGAGGCCCCTCAGTATTCATAGATACCCTCTGAAATGGATCCTCAATCACAGGCAAGGCATCAAAGGAGCTTTCACCTTGTCTCCTGCCTTGCCTACCCTTTGGCACTGCTCACAGGTCCTGCAGTACCCTGTTACATCTCTGGAAATTCCAGGCCAATAGAAGTCCTGCATAATACGTCTCTTTGTACATTTTATGCCTATATGACGTGCAAAGGGAATATCATGGGCTATGGCTAGAAGCGCCAGATGGTAGGCTTATAGGCACTACCAACTGCTGTATCCTCTCACCTTTTAGTCCTCCTTCAGGGGTCCACTCTCTATACACTAAGACAGATTTACCCCATCCTTTGAGAATCAAATGCTTCACTATCTACCTGCCTCAGGCCTTGTAATGTAGGGTCTGAGAGCTGAGCCTGTCTCAACTCTGTCTTTGTAACCCTTCCCAGCTCCCCTTCCACAGGAAGTCTGGTATCCTCTGACAGCAGTGCCTCACTATCAGCCTGGGTACTACTGCTCACCTCTACCTTTGCGGTCACTCTGTCCAAGGGAACATCAGTATCCACAAGCAGCTGTGGCTCGCCTTCAGTCTCACTCCTACAGGGAAGCTCCCTCCCTGAAGTAACCACCTCACCAGTCCTGGCTGCAACTGTGCGGTCTGTCTGGGTCTCCCCCAGGCTACCAGACCCACGTGCTTGTCTCCAAGCCTGACTGCATGTAACTGCACAAACACATGGTACTGCCTTATCAAAATCATTCCCTATCAGGACATTTGCAGGGATATCCTCAAGCACACCTACTTGCTGGCTTCCTTTTCCACTCTCCCAGTCAAGGTGAACCCTAGCCCAAGGTGTTTGGAATGGGGTCCCTCCTAAAGCTCTGCCTGGAGTAGACTGCCTAGGCAGGTAGTGCTTCTCTGTAACCATTGCAGGCTTCACAATGATTATGCCAGGGGCTGGCTCTCTTAGCAGTGGTCTCTTAGCCATTCAGTATGATAGGATATAACCTCTTGTGGTAGTTTGGTACCCTTGTTGTCTCAAGACTACCTACTGTTGGCATTTTGTCCTTCCCACTTACTGGCTGTCTCACCTTTTGTTCCACACCTTGTCTCTGTGGACATCTGGCCCCACTGGTTGCTTTCAGAACATTTAACCCTAGGTCCTGGATGTGTACATGGACTAGTGGCTTCCCCTGCTACTGGCAGATTCTGTTGGGGCAGTCTGGGATGCCCACCATGGGTTCCTTTAGACCCATGAGCAGCACTGGGTGTCCCTTTCCTGTGCAGTGATGCCTTGCTTGCTAGCTGTAGGTCTCCCTTCTTCCCCACTCATCTGAAGTAGCATATTGTCTATCAGCTAACCAGATCCTCATGTCCTCAGGCAAAGTGCTAAGGGCCTGTTCCCTCACCAGGTCTGCCAGCCCTTCAAAAGTGATGACTTGACATCCACTCACCCACCTATGAAAATAAGTGCTCAGTTCAGCAACATATTCACACACACTTTCATCTGCCTTGTGTCTATTCTCACAAAACTTTTTCTTATAAGTTTCAAGTATTATCTTAAAAATTTCTAACAAACAATTCTTAACAGTGGTATAATTTAAGAAATCATTGTCTGACAGTTTGGAAAGTACATTTACAGCTTTACATTGGAGTAAAGGGGTCAGGAACCGTACCCAGAGCCTTTGGTCAACATTGTACTGTTTACATACCCTCTCAAACGTATGAATGAAACTATCAAAATTATCCCCCTCTGTAAACTGTAGAAGATATTTACTGACCTTTTTTGCTTCCGGGGTCCAGTTACACCCTTACCCATTACCTCCATGACTCTGGCGAAGAGTCAGCATCTCCTTTTTGTGCTGCCTTTGCCTGTCCTTCTCCTCACCTTCCAGGCATAGCAGTTTCTCATTCTCCTCAGCCTGTAGACGTCTCAGTCTCTCTGCTGTTTGCTGAAGTCTCTTTAGCTCCAGGTGGAATTTTAAGTCCCCTGCAGAAAGGGTGAGCTGTCAATTCTCTAAAGGTTGTACATCTCCACAGCCAGTCTGATCGTCCTTCTGATTGCTGTTTTCTGATGCAGTCAGGTTTCCATGCACCAGTACCTTAGCCTGGTGCGTCTCAGCAAACTTGCTCCTTTTCAGCTTGCCATACTCTTCTGCTGACATGCTTGCCTGCTCTCCCTGACTGACTAAGCTAATAGAAATAAAACAATTGTGATCTGAACTCTGAATATTCACTGCATGACTGATTTAGAGTTCAAAAACACCTTCAAGTGATCACTGTACACAAGCTACAGGAATTCACTATCCACACCACTACAAGCCAATTAGTATGTGCCAAAAAATAATATGGTGGTGTGGATATCTCACCACTGCCAACCAATTAATATGTGATGCCCGTGCACTGGCCCAGTAATCAAGAAACCTCAATCCTCACCACTAGCACCAGTGAGGGGAATGCACATTGAGAAGGATAACAACTACACACAGTAAAGTACAGTTTCCCTTAAGAGCACACAGAGATCACAATCAGTCTGGGGCAGGTTTCTTACTTTCTGTCCATCTCTGCAGTAAGATTCCCCAATGGCACAGCTATAAGGTACAGGTCTCAGCCTAGTGGTCAAGCTAAAACCTCCAGCACCCTCTCTCAAGAAAATGGCGTCGGCTGCATCTTATATACCCCTGGCGCACTGACATCAGGGAAGAGGCGACAGCAACCGACGTCGGACCAGGGCTTTGGAATTCAGGCCGACTGCGGGTAGCCTGCCAGCAGGATAACCCAAGTGTAATTACTGCAACAGTGAATACACTCTCTGCATTTATGGTAGGTACACAACTGTACTTTCTTTGATCTTGCACCTGGTGAGGAAGCCACAGCAATAAAAGACGTTGTACATGTAAAATCTAGCAATTAACTCTGTTCTCAAAACAATAGAAAGAATTTGCTGGTCCAGACATTGTCTCCGAGTTTGAGATCAAACAGTCATACAGTGCTTGACTTATCTTTCTTCCAGCAAAGTGCACTGTGGTTACATTTTTGAAGCTCGGTACAACATAATTATAACATATAGTTCTCGTTTACATTTGTAAAACCAGCCTGTGGATTATATTAATATTTACAAATCACATAGAATTATTTACAAGATTCTGGCTGGGCTGGCAGCCTTTCAGTTTTTTACAGCTGTGTACATCAGATGCGTAATAAACAGCCAGTGTCAGTGTATTCACTGTGCTGAAGATGGTAGTTGAATGGTAATCTGAGTGGGGCTAGGATCTGGCAGCATAGTGGTCTGTGATGCGAGTTGGGTACTGACACCAACAAATGTTTACATGTGGCTTCTGTGTTGAGCTTCATCTTATAAATAAGAATAGTGGTACTGTGGACATGTTTAGTTCTCCAGAAAGTATAAGGAAATGTAAGACTTGGTGATTTAGAGTTTATCGTTCTCCATAGTAAAATTCTGGATTTATATAGCAACATACATTGAGGCAGCTAAAGAAAAGATCCATTTGATCTGAAATGGTTTACGTAATATTGGTTAGAAATGTGGCCTGTTTAATGGTACAGAAAAAGGAAGTGTTTACAAATGGAGCAGGCATTAAAATGGAAGGAGATGCTGATCAGACAGGAGCAAATTAAGACACATTTAAGGGAGTACAGTTCGTTTTTAAAGAAGTACAGAAAAAAGAAAAAATGGTTAGTAGGAAGTTCATTGTATTGAATAACTGCCTTTTGTCAGTATTGATTTTGGAGAGCACCGTCTTTTCAAAGAAGTGCATAAGGCAGTGCAAAATTAAGACTTCAGAAAGCAAGAACTGAGTTGGTGCAAACAGATATGACTCATCCAAGAGCAGCCTGCATCATTAGCTATGCTCATGAGAAAGTTATGTACTTTTTTTAAGTAAGAGGTATTTTATGGGGATCCATTTTAAATCTGGAAATACTGAAAGATCACCTTTCAGTATCTCAAGACCCAAAATTTTGGAAGTGCAGTTAATCGAAACTGCACTTTACAGAATTTTATATTATTGAATCTGCTATTGGGTTGGTATGCTGTGGATTATGATTGCGGTGCATTCTGGTCTGTGAGTTAGATATGGCAGACGACATGTGACACTGTATGGAGATTCAGGTGAGTTGAAGTGTTTAAGGGTTTTGGGTAACGTTTTTTTAATATGTTACTGTTGAAGGTGGTGTGCTTTTTGAATGTGCAGTGTGTGTTTTTTCACGTATATGTGTGATGGTGTGTAAAGTAAATGTAGGCTGCGTAAGGGTTTTTTTTTTTTTTGTGTATTTCGCGGTAGGGCGAACTCGGAGTTGGTGTATATAAGTAGTGGAGGTGTGGGGGGTGGGGTGCAGGGGGGCTTGCCCCCTGTTTATGTTTTGTAGGTTTGTGTGTTTACTGTTTTAGTTAAGGTTTAGAGGGGAGGTGGTGTTTGTGCTTTTGTGGTGGAGTTTATATTAAAAAACTGTCGCATGATGAAAATTTAGTATTATGAATTTTCGATACAGTGACATTCAGTTTTTTAATATTTTGGTATAGTGGGTGTTCGGTATTTAAGTCTCAAGCTACTAAAAGTCAGTCTTTCAGTATTTCGAGGTTTAAAAGTAGACCCATTTTATGAAGTTTGTAAACAGTTCCTTATGTAAGGGGTAATTTCTGTGGTTTGAAAATGGCAGTTACAGTGAGCAGTGGATGTCAAGAGGAGCAGCCAGGAGAATATGGACAAAAGTACCCACACCTCTATAGTTGGGAGCGACCTGTAGCAGGAAGTAGCAGCTGAGTAATCCTAGATGCAGCATTTTTGTGCTACTTATGGCGCTCTGGCAAAGTACTGTCAGTGGTGATAGATACTTTAGATATATGTGGCCTATACAATCTGTGGATTTTTATGTAGGTTAAGTGATGGGTTGTTTATAGATGCCCATCTGGTATAGTTGTATTGTGTTATGGACAGACTGTGAATTCCCACAGTAATGTAAGCTGCTCTAGAGGAACAGAAATGCAAGAAATAATGTGTTACAGAGTGGTACTTGGTCTTGGTCTACATGTATTTGATTACACTAGTTTTGACCTGCACTGGTATGTTAGAACTAGACTTAAGTGATCAATGATTGCTTTAAAGGTTCTGTAATGTCTGCATAATTGAGTTATCCACTGTGACAAGTCCTACATTCCTAGCTGCTGTGTTGAGGATGCTGCATGTTTTGGAACTTATGAAATTTTGCCATTGGATTCTAGATTTAGGTTAATGCAATCTATAGTAGCATATAGAATCAAATCCAGTGACCAGCAAGGAAGTGCTTTGAATCAGAATTATTGTTTACGAATTGGGGATGATCATATCCCTCAATCTCTTAGCACAAAAAATCTGTACAAAGCCAAAAAGACTGGGTCGGGACAATGGCCCAAAAATAGGGATACTTTTTAAGTATTATTTTTATAAACTTAGAAAGTTGATTTGAGTGATATTTTTGCACTAGCATGCATTTTCTTTCATGGATACAAAGTCCAAAACTCATATGTCTGTTATTTAGTGATTTATAATCCTCAGTGATTTGGCAGAAAACCAAACATTTTGAGGAACAGATTAAAAATATGAGCCAAAAATCTGGACATTGTGGGAATGTTTTGGCAGTTGAGAGGTATGGGGATGATGGAATTACAATTAAAGGTAGATATTAGAATGCTGTGTTGCTGACTTGGTGTACCGTAGTGTTTATGATGCCTGCAATTCTCACATTACGGGAAACTAGCCTCTGTTGCTGTGCACTCTTTACTTCATGGGATACTGAGGAGTTCAGATTGCTTACTGAACTAGGACAAAGGTATGATGGAAGGAGGTATGCTAATACCAAGCTGGGAAGTGGCAGAAACTCTGTATAAGGGTTAAGACAAGTTAGGAATGTGCTTGTGCAAGCCTTAGAATGCACCCAACTTTATGTGCAGAGCATAATGATATGGGTAACAGTATCAAACTATGTCACTTGCTTATTCACACTTGTGTTCAATAGTTAATCTTGTGAGCATGCTGGCTCATTGTAACTTTTCAACTGTGACCAGGCTGTAGGCACTGCTAGCTTTACTTGTTCTATTTTTTTCAGTCTGACTGTTAAATACACTGACTAGATCATTTGCCGCTGTATCCCATAGCAGGGAAAGCAATAATATAATGGAAGATTGCTGCAGTGTATATAATACAGCTGCTTTAGGGAAAGTAATTGCTTAACATAGGGTCATGCAAACACACGACAAGCAAAACTGTGTATAGGATGAAATGGTTGTTTACTTTGAAATACTGAAGTAGAATTCCCCCACTTTGAAGTTACTGACCTCAGTCCCTTGATGCTGCAAATGCACTTAACTGAACTTGAAAATTGAAGGGTGTTCAGAAGTTTTCGCAGGAGGGAATGCGACCCATGCACCTGTCAGTGTGGGGGCAAAATCCCTAGTCTGGGGGTTTCATACTTTCACTTTGCAATTAGTTGCATGTATTACAGTGATGTACAGTTTGGTTTTAAGATTGCCAGCCGTAGGTTAACTGCAGTACATTGACTTCTACAGCTCAAAGTAGATGTATATAGATAATTCAATGAAACACAGACTTAAACGTCAGATAGCAGAACTCTACTCCCAAAGGAAATGAAGAACATCAGCCCTATGCACTCAAACCATTTCTTTTTAATTCATTAGCTAGATTGGCGATTTGGTTTACATTCCCTACAGTGGCTGCCTATATTGGGCTTTTTCCTGTTATGGCAGTGGTCTCTGTGATTTTTGTATAGATGCTGTAACCTGTCCCCTTGGGTGGCAGTGTGGGCACCTAAAGGGACTGCCTGTGCTTCTTTTTCATTCCACATGTAGTGCTTTACACTCATGCCTGAAAGGGGCTAGTGCCACAGGTTTGAGCAGCCACAACCACATTGCACCTACTTCAACCTACCTGTTTGAGACCATCCCTGCCCTATGGCAGTCATTTCGTCAGGACAGTCAGCATGAGCTGGCTAGGACCCACCCATCCCCTCCCCATCATGATGGGAGCCCCCATCCTTTCAGCTGTACCATCAAATGCCTGTTTTGCTAATTTTATCTTGTCATCTGAGTCATAATCTGGGCTTTATTTCTCTACTCCAAGGGAGCAGCTGTTTGTCTTCTTTCTCATTAGATTTCTGTTAGCTGCTTCTGTTCCCTCTGTGATACTACTTTTATTGTATTTTCCTGTCGGTGCCTGACTTTTGGTGAGTCCTTGTGTACTTCATGGGAATTTATTGTTTTGTTTTACTTGGACTGACTGTTGAGGTTACTCAGTGCTCCCACATCCTAAATCTTCAAATGACCCATACACACCTCAGTATTTATGTACCTACTCCTTTTCTCTATGATCTTGTTTTGATACATTTTTACCTGCAGCTATGCTTGTAGAATCATCTGGATTCTGGAATTGTCCCTTTGAATCCAGATGTAGATACTTAGCAGCCGTATTATACTGTAAATTCCTTTAAACTGTTTTTGAAATGTACCATACTCACAATAAACCCGGGCACATATAGCGGGGTTTATTCAGTTTCCTGATATAATTCTGGTGTAGCTTCCCTAGTTTGCCCCATCTCTCACTGAGGTGCTCGTGCAGGAGAAAGTGCTCAGTATTTAAGGCTTCATTACTGAACAGTGACACCGGCATCGACAGGTCTTTTTTCTACTTATGATGCTATTACGCAGTCTGTGTTATACAGGCTGTATTAATAAACCCATTCTGTAACTTGTAGTATGTTTTAGATCTTGAACTCATTCCAGGTGATTGGTCAGGTCAGTGGTACCTTCTGTCCACCTTGAATTTCTTATGGGTTTCTACAGTTTAATTCCATAATTTGCTCATCTTTGCACTGAATCTGTCCTGCCTTTCCTTTAGGTGTTGTGACTGATAAGAGTCCAACAGTATCATGTCCAGTGAAAGTTCCCAAGGTTTACTATTGAAATGTCGAACGGCACTACATTGACTGTACTATAGTCGAACACAGAAGTTCGAAAATAGTAATGCCGACAAAAAAACTATCTAGGACTGTGTTTTAACATGGGTCGAGGTAGGGGAGATGTTTGTAGTTCTGAATAATGCTTGGTACCACTTACTGTGGATCCGTCGATTCCAAGACTCCCTTCGTTGATCATGGAGCCAACTTCTGCTCCGACACTTTCGGTGCTGTCCTGAGAGTCTAGGAGCCAGGGTTCCCTGGTTGGCCCCGAGGGGGAATCTCAGCCCAGATCGTCTTTGGTGCCAAGCCTACCCCTTGGAACATTGGCCCGGGTTAGCTCGGCTCCTGCATCAGCCTCTGGTCCAGTTTCACTCTGTCCTTTGACTTCCTCTGTCTCCTTGGAGCCGAGGGAGTCTTCGGAGTCAGTGGGATCCGCCTTTTGAGCTGATGAGGAGTGTGCTCTCTGCCCCTACAGATCCACATAAGGATACCAGCACTCATTTCCCTAAGGCACCAGCTACTATCTCGGTACCACCCATTCCACAGGACAGCAGAGATCCAGAGTCTCAGGATCCCTCATTGTGCAAACCCTTCTCTTCTGAGGCCTCCCCAGAATACCCTTCTGAGGAGCTCCCTCGGAAGAGAACTTGCAAAAGGAAGCATGTAGACTCTCCAAATGAGTCCGTTACTTCAGACACTGACCTCGAGGAGTCAGAGGGCTCCATACAGTCGTCCTCTGATGATATCTCATTCTCAGGTATTCTAGAGATCCTGAAGCAGAGAGGCAGCTGGCAGGCCACTACCCCTTCTGATGAGGAGTCAGTGTACATGAAAGCTTTCGGATCTCAACCTTCAGCCTCCTGGGTGTCTCCGCCTTTCGACGAGTTAATGGACTTGGTCAGTCGAAAGGCGTGGGAGTCACCTGACACAATGGAACCAGTCCCTCAGAGGTCAAACAAATTCTTATCAGCTCCTTCTGGAAAGGATTTCCTCACTAAGGGAATACCCGTAGATGCTATGGTGGTGGCAGCAGCCACCAAGAAGGAACTTTCTGAGACATCCTAATCTGTTCATCCTCTGAATAGACTCTCGAACGATGGACAGATACGGGAAGCATGTCTTTTTGTCAGCGACCTTTACTCTTCAATCGCTGAACTACCTCACTCATTTCACAAGGCTACAGAGAGATCTCCTGAAAGAACTAGCAGATACTCTACAAGGTACATTGGCTGCGGGGGTGAATGAGAAGGTTACCTCCCAGCTATCCACCTTAAATTCCATTGTCAACTCCTCCATGAGGCTGATCTCTTGCGCTGCTGATGGTGTGAGCAGGGCAGCGGGTTCTGGAGTTTCCCTTAGGACACACTCCTGGATGCGCTTGTGCAATTTTGCAGTGCCCTTTAAGTCTACTTTTACTAATGCCCCTTTTGACGGTTCCTCACTCTTTGGAACCAAAGTAAAAGACACTCTTCACCAGATACGAGCAAGAAGGAGAAGCTCTCTCTGCCGTTGGAGTACGTTTTTCCATACCTTCAAGACCTTATCCTAAAGGTCAGAAGAGTGGGAAAATGTGGTTGAAAGGATCTCGGAGAGTTTTCTAGGATGCACGGGGTGATTCCTTCCCCAGAGGCAGAGGGGGAGGTAACAAAGGTAGACGCCATCCTAGAGGCAGAGAGGGCCCGCAGAACAAAGGTGACCATGATTCCTTTCGCGGATGCCCTCATCAGCGCTCCTGAAAGGAGGCCCGATTGCTCTGCTCTGGAGGCAGTCGGGGGACATTTATCTATGTACCAAGAAGCCTGGCAAACTATCACAAGACACAAGTGGGTACTAAGAATAATATCCAGGGGATATTCCTTTCCCTTTTCCGATCCTGTTCCAGAGACCAGAACAATCCCAGATGTTCCACCCAATCTAAAGGAGCAAGCAACTATAGAGATTCAAAAGTTGCTGCACAAATCATCCAAGAAGTCCCCGCAGACCAAATAGGATTCGGAACTTACTCAAGATTCCTTTTGATGCCAAAAAGAACAGTGGACTGGAGACCCATATTAGACCAAAGCAAATTAAACAAATCTGTCAAGAAGTCAAAGTTCTGAATGGTGACACTGCAGTCTATGCTTCCCTTTTTAGGGAAAGACTATTGGATGTGCTCAATAGATCTTCATTTTTATGTGGTAGTAAGCATCTTGGACAGGGCATTGAGAAGGTACTTACACTTCCAGCTGGGAGCCAGTCATCAGTTCCGAGCTCTGCCCTTTGGTCTCACTACAGCCCCCAGATTGCTCACCAAATACATGGCAGTAGTCACGGCTCACCTGAGGCATCTAGGATTCGGAGCGTTTCCCTGTCTAGATGACTGGCTACTATCTGCCACCACCAAGCATCTACTCCAAGCAGCCAGGGAATCTGACTTTGGAAATCTGCGCTCAGCTGGGTATTAGTCAACTTTCAAAAATCTGCCTTGTTGCCCTGTCAACATATTACATGTATAGGCGCAGATCTAGACACCGCTTCTATTGTAGCACGTCTTCCAACAGACAGTCAGGCAACAGATGCTTCATCTTCTTCCCAAGTCCAAGGTGAAAGCAAAGTTAGTTCTAAGATTAGTAGGACACTGGCTTCCACAATAACACTGGTTACCCTTGCCAGAAGGCACATGAGGATCCTTCAATGGCTGTTGTTCTCCCAGTGGTCACTTCAAGAGCTTCCTATGTCTCACCCTATCAGGATAACGGAATCATGCAAAAATGACTTAAGATGGTGGATACACTCCAGCCATGTGACCATAGGGAGACCCATTGTTCCACAACAACTCTTAGCTACGGTGACCACGGATGCTTTCCAGATGGGGGGGAGGCATTATCTGGGGAGAACAGCCCAAGGTATATGGTAAGAACACGAGGCTCACTTGCATATAAATGTCCTAGATATGAGAGCAGTGCTTCTTGCTTTGCAAGCACTTCACGACTCTCTCCCTCTAGGGACAATTGCGGTACAGTCAGACAACATGTCTGTGGTTTGGTACATAAACAAGCAGGGGGGAACCAGATCTTACCCTCTTTGTCACGAGGCCCTAAGAGTTTGGCAATGGGCAGTTTATTCCTAGTGCTTTCTAATAGCAACACGCATTCCGGGGAAGTCCAACATGATAGCAGACAAGCTGAGCAGGACAATTTTAATGCCTCACCAGTGGTCTCTCAATCAAAACGTAGCGGAAAGGATTTTCTGAACATGGGGTCTGCCTTGCTGTGATCTTTTTGCCACACCCATGAATGCCAAATACAACAACTACTTTACCCTAATCCCCTCTCCGGGGGAGACACCGAGAGATGCACTTGCTCACGATTGGCCCTCGGGACTTCTATATGCCTTTCCTCCATTTCCTCTCATACCCACTCATTCAGAAAGCACAGTCCTTGGGAAGCAGGATGATTCTCATTGCTCCTTACTGGCCACATCTAATTTGGTTCCCCTTCCTTTGGCCCCATCTTCAGGAGAAGCCTTGGACTCTGGACCCAGTTCCAGACCTGCTGACACATATGTCAGGTGTGCTTCATCCCTCTCTCCACACCCTCAATTTGACAGCTTGGCTGCTCCACTTCCCAATATAGTCAGGCTTCAGAATTTCACTCCAACAGTTAAACACATCTTGATGTCCTCTCATAAAACTTCCACCAGAAAACTGTATTCTAGCAAATGGAAAAGGTATTCCCTCTGGGCTCAAAACAGGAACAATGACCCTTTTTTTACACCAATGCACTCTATTTTGGAAATTTTGGCAGAACTCTTCCAACAGGATTCAGCTGCAGCAACCATCAGAGTACAACTCGCTGCAGTCTCAAATTTCCACATTGGTGATCCTACCTTGAACTTAATGTCACACAGGTTGTGTAGAGCCTTCTTGAAAGGTGCATCCTTATTAAGACCTCCCTTTAAGGACCCCCTTCCTCCTTGGGATTTAAATTTTGTTCTATCTCACTATCTCACCTAACGTTATCACCTTTTGAACCCTCCTCATCTTCAGACCTCAAGTTCCTTTCCTGGAAGACCATTTTTCTGGTTGATATAACAGCTAGAAGAGTATCAGAGCTGCAAGCCCTATCTATCAAACCGCCATATTTATATTTCATAAGACTAGGGTATCCTTGCGAACCAATCCATCCTTTTTACCTATAATCTTTTCGTCAATTAACTTAAATCAATCTCTTGAGCTTCCAGTGTTTTTTATAATCACAGCAACAAGGCAGAATACAAATTACATCATCTGGATGTGCACCGACAACTCAGATTCTATTTGCATAGAACAAAAGATTTTAGAAAATCTGACTAGTTGTTTGTATCCTTTTCAGACGCAAAAAAGGATAGCTCAGTTTCTAAAAACTACTCTTTCCAAATGGCTTTCAAACTGCATTACATTCATCTATACCTCAAATAACAGAGATTTACCATTTAAAGTTAAGGCTCATTCCACTAGAGCACTAGCTACGTCTTCTGCCTTTCAGGCCAGAATTCCTATGGATAATATTTGCGCTGCAGCTACCTGGACTACTCCTCATACATTTTATCACTCCTTACAAAGTGGATTTGGCCTCCAGGGACAGGGCCTCCTTTGGGTCCACTGTGCTTAAAGGTGTACTCTCGTGAGCCACCCAGGGAAAAGGTGCTTGGGAAGTTGTCCCATCATTGTAAGTATGAAGGCGAGACAGGACAATATAACATAAAGAAGTTATGTACTCACCATAATGTTCCATGTTTGCTGTCCATCTCGCCGTTCATTCTTAAGAGCCCTCCCTCCTTCCCCCTTCCAAAGACTCCTTGTGGACCTGGTGGATATTTTACTCCCCTCAGGAGTTCCTTGCTTCAGTTTGTTTCTCCCTCCATTACGGATAGCATATGTGTGTGTGTGTGTGTGTGTGTGTGTGTGTGTGTATATATATATATATATATATATATATATATATATATATATATATATATATATGTGTGTGTGTGTGTGTGTGTGTGTGTGTGTGTGTGTGTATATATATATATATATATATATATATATATATATATATTGCTTTACAATTCCTTTAGTAGTAGCAGCAAACAAGATGTGGGGAGTCACACCACTCCATTTTGGGATACCTACTTGCCACGAGCCAAGTTTGAATCTTTCAGCTGTGTATTCGGCTGAGTTGGAGCCGAGGATCAGCTCCAAACCCATCATTGTAAGAATGAACGGCGAGATGGACTACAAACATGGAACGTTATGGTGATTACATAACTTCTTTTTTGTTATAGTGGAATGGCCTATGCTGCCTCTGTGTATTTAAGTAAGCAGCCAGTAGTCTTCAAAATATTCAAGACGTGTTGCGTGATAGGCTCAGACATTTCATATATAAAAAAAAATGTTTGAATTCATTCTTTCAGTGTACCAATGATATTCTGAATCCCTCAAAGGTTCAGAGAAGATTCCCATTCCAGCTTGCATGATCATTAAATCTGATTAGTCAGGTATTGGAGCACTGGAATCTTGATATATGACCAGACCCCAGACCCTTTCCTTCAAGTCCACTGTTGAGATCACTGTTGGTCTAAGTAATGAAACAGAACTCGGTTGTAAAATGTTTGTTACCTACACTGGAAAGCGAAGAAAGTGGTTGGCATTAATATCCTGAATCCCAAATTATCTCTCAACTGTCCTTGATTTTGCAGAATGTTGCTTCCTGATTTTGCTTCCTAAAATTTTGATTTTTTTGTAAAACATAATCAGTCAGTAATGCCAGGCATCTTGATCAGAAAGTGCATGCTGTTGAAAACTTTGTTCTAACTTCTTGTATGCATTAAAATATTTGACCGCAATCTCCACCCCCCAAAAATGTATTTTTGGCTTTGTCCAGAATTCTAGAGCAAAGAAGTATGATGATTGAAGTATGCATTCCCCACTCTTACATTCTCCTCCTTCCAGAGCACTTCTGTGTTCCAGAATTTATTAAATAAAATATGTAGATTGATTATCTGCTGCAGGCAACAGATGCCTCCCAGCAAGAGCATTTTACTTCTAGCTTCCATGATCCTCAAGTTGCCTTATGTAGAATTATGTCCCCTGCTTACCAGCAAATTATTAAACTATGCAAGTACCGCCTTAGATTTCAGGATCCAGGTGCTATCTCACATTCTAGACTCCATTTATCTTTAATGTTGAAAAAAGCATTGTCTGATTTTCTTCATTCTGCTGAAAGCAGGCATCTTCTGAAGTCAGATGGGGTGCTTTTGCTAGTTACCATGTTAAACCTGAAAATCATTTATCAGATGTGTGTGAATGTAAATGTGTTTGGGTAAAGAACAGGGATGCTGTTCCATGTTTTTGATGTTAATTCAGCCTGATAGGCAATCAAACATCAGTTGTCCTCATGATTGTTTTGTGGTAATTATGTCAGTCTTTTCTGACCTACTACATAGTTGGTAATGTTCAGTGTTTCAAAAAAGGTCGTGGATGTCTTCAAGTAAGAATCTCCAAAGTCTATGCAAACAGGCTTGCAACTGACATACTTTTGTGTCCTTGCACTGTTTGTGTTCTAATTGTGTTGTGTTCTGGTTGTATTGCCTGTTCCAAACTAGGGTTGAAAAGGCTCTGTGGCAGCTCACCTACCTGGTAAGTGGTATCTGTGCCTGGACAGAGTAGGCTTTATGATAACTGGGTACAACAAAGAGGAATCTCTAAACCCACCTTAAGCAGAAAGGTTAGATGGTACTACCCAGACTATAACCTATCTGATACACAAGTGGAGAATCTGCTAGACTTCGCTTAAGGATTCAAGTTTTCATTACCCTGCAAGTCCATCCTTCCTCTGCACAGACCCCCGCTCCTCATTTTATAGTGAAGACTGTTTCAGAAAAACTTGCTTTAAGCAACATTGGATAGATCCAGTGTTTTTATTGCGATTCAGAAGATAAAACATAGGATCTATAATAGGAAGTACAGAGAGAGAGTTCTTCCTAGGAATGAATCAGTGTCCCACATTAAGGCAGGGGGACAGGACATATATGTATCCCGTTAGTGTCTGTACTTAAGCTCCTTTTCTGTTTGAAAACTAAAACACTAAATATGTAACAAGCTGTATACAAGGTACTGGTATCAGTTACTTATGTTATCATCCGCCTCCTTTTTGAGTAGCCTGTCTTTTGCATCTGCTCACCAGATTTAGAAATCATGTTGCAGTTAAAACTGGAGTAACATCATAGCAACAAAGTGGATATTGTATAAGCTTTGATAGGTAATTATTTGTATCCACCAATTGTGCAAATAGTGACTTGTTCAACATTGCCAGTCACTCTCTATTGCTCTGATCTGTAACTTGAATCTTTCTATGATGGACAGTTTTTCCTAGCATTTGTAGTAGTAATAGACTTTATCTGTTGAGTGCAATTGCTGTGACTTTTATGATGCTGTGTTGGATTCATTTCTGATGATCTCTGTATAAGCAGTTATGTTTATAATATATAGCTCATTGCTGTTGCATTATTGCCTCTTGGGATTTCTGACACTGAAGGCCCAAAGGGTGGCCCAACTTCCAGAGCTTGGCACCCTCCCCAGCTGGATGTCAGTGGTATAAGAGAGACATCGACTTTCTCGATCTTCATTGCTGCAATTTGCCTGAGGTAGAGTATGTTGTTATGAAAGTGTCATTAATCCATCAGTTAAGCCTGGCTTCCAGAGTTTGCAAACAAGTGCCACATTGGGAAACAGATTTATCTAACTTTTGTGACCAAGAAGCATGCTTGGTAACAGTAGCTTTCAGGCATCAGGACTAGGGAATAATTGTATTTAGTGTAGGGAGCAGGTTCACTAAAAAAGATTATGAGAAAAAGTGTGATTTTTTTTTTTGCTTGGGATCCGAGCGTAATGTCACAAATTGTCCAAATTGTGCAAGGTTTAACTTAGACTGTCAAGTGTCTTTCCAGGACTGACCACAGAAAATTACTCTCCTTGTCCAGAACCTTCACAACATTGGTCAAATCTGGCATGGACTCTACAGTGAAACCAAAAAAAAAGAAGGAACTTGGAGAAGCACCATGAAAGAGAATGGAACACAAAGAGGCCAATGACGTTTCATTGGCTTCAAAAGCCTCTCCCCTCAATCTAGAGGGCATCTGGCTTAGTGATTTCTGAAACCCCCCCTACTTATGTCTTTGATTGAAGCCTCTATCTTGCTTCTGTTGAAAATAGTATGTTCTCCCAAGCTGAATACCCCCAGCACTCAGTTGGAACAGAACCCTTGCTATGGTCCTTTCTTTTTAACACTGATGCTACTTTATCTAAGCTAATGACTCAGACACTGTCCTATTCCCGAAGCCTGTAAGGCTGTCTCTGCCTCATAGTCCAAGGTCAAACAGTCTAGGCAAAAACAGACGTTTGCCATAGGTTGTTCTTGGTAGGCTCTTATCCTATTACCTATTTCAGGATCCTGTGTGTCTGGTCCAGGCTTTTGTCATTTTCTTAGACTGTGCAGCTTTCCTGTGAGCA
Source organism: Protopterus annectens (assembly GCF_019279795.1). Taxonomy (NCBI): domain Eukaryota; kingdom Metazoa; phylum Chordata; order Ceratodontiformes; family Protopteridae; genus Protopterus; species Protopterus annectens. Next base: position 1,991,283,354 of record NC_056741.1, read on the forward strand.
GCCATCAGTGTCAGTGCTTCATTATCAAATGAGGAAAATAAACCCCCTCCCACAGGGACTCTGTGAGTGAATGAACTGGCACTTTCTTAGGCAGCTGCATAAGAAGGTTTCTCATTTTTGGATACTCTTTTATAGAATAAGGGATTGCTTCAAATGGGATGCGGAGAAATTTTCTCCATCCCAGATAAGACGCAGAGAGCATGTGGGCCTTCTGAGCTTCAGCCTTTAGCCATGGAAGCATTGGAGCCATATTCCTAACTCCTGTTCCCAGAAAACCTGATCACTTTCACAAGGTTGGTGATTCCTTCAAACACCTTTTCTAATGACTGTGTTGCAGATCCATCTAAGGTGCCCAGGGATTCCAACAAACTGTCTGTAACCAAGACTGCAGTTCCTAGTAATAGGGAGTATAGGATTCTTGGTAGACTTGGGAAGAAAACCTAACCTCTGCTATTAATTGTCAAACTCTCATGCTGTAGTACTCTGGGCTTTCTCCTGTCCCAACTAATGGTTCATAGACAAATACTAGGCTAGCAGCCTGCAGACTATTATAAGCCTAGCTAGTAAGTAGCGATCATCATCAAACCCTGCACCTTGTATCTCTAAGGTCAAGACCTTCATCATTATACCAATCCCCTTCCCCCCTAACACTAGACTTGTCCAGGATTAGGAAAAGGTTGAAGGAATAGAGGACAAGGACCTGAAAGGTAGGGTGCTAGATCTGAGCAATGTCAGTTTTCAGTTGGCCAAGCACTCAATTAAATGTGCCTGTGTTGCAGTACAGCAGCTGGAGTCACTCTTAGATACTTGCATGTCTGGGGACACAGCCCCTGCTGTGTTAAAGCAGAGCTCCGTAATTTCTTACTGGAGAAGGCGCTTCTCTTTGGACCCCCTTCAGAAAAAATGCTCAAAAGACTAGATGATAAGGGGAAGACTATGCAGTTTAAGCAGTTATTTTACTCCATTGCACAAATAATACACTGGAAACTACCTTACAAAAAGAGAGTCGTTCTAACATTAGTATGCCTTGTCTATTTTTCTGCAGAAGCTATTCAGTGTCTGCCTCAAAAAACAGGCTTTGTGCTAGACGAATGGAAAACCACATCCATCATTCCTGTACACAAATGAGGGGTTTCAACAGAGCTGGGTAATCATAGATCCATAAGGTTAACCAGTCTCATCTTTAAGGCTATGGAAAAGGTCCTTATGGAATTAATAAATAAAGGGTATAGGTAACCTAGAGACTCTTGACCCAACCCAGTTAGGAGTGGACAAGGGAAAGTCCTGCCTACATAAACTGGCTGACTTATTCAAAAATGCTACTGAATAAGTGGATCAGGGAAAAAACAGTACACCCCACATATCTACACCTTACAGTGGTGTTTGACACCTTACCATACTCTGGTATAGAGAAACTCTCCCAGTTAAATGTCAATCCTTGTATAACTTTTTGGATAGCAAATTGACTAAAAGAATCTAGAAAGTTAGGGTGGGTGGCTGTACAACCTCCAAAAGATCTGTGTCTGGGAAGTGTGCTAAATTATGTAAGGAAGCCTTTGGGGAAGATGGGACCTGAGATCATTTGTTTAGTGCTGTTTTGGGACTGTTTTTGGTTTTACTAGTTTCCAGAGCTGCTTGTGGTTGTTTTGGAATGATGGATGGTGTGTCTGAAGGGAGCTTCCTTTGTGCTTTTTATGCCCAAGTTTCTGAGTTATATGAACTTTTTTTTAGTTTTCTGAGGTAGGAGTTTGCTTTTATTATTTCTTGTCAGTCTCTCTACTTTGTATAGAACTTTTAGTTTGGGAATGTATGTCGTAGTTGTGTTAGAGGCTAGATTGTCGGTGTATAGTATTGGATTGGATTTAAAATGTGCTCAGTTTATTTTTAAATGATGTGTTTTGAGGTTTTGGTCTGAAGTGTATTGGGAGGGCTGCTGTTTTGCTGTTGGAGGTAGATAAGTTGAAGGAATTTTTGTAATGAGATCTGTAAATGTGCTTTTAGGTCTGTGATGGGATTTTGTTACGGGTTCATTGAAGAGTTGGTTAGTATGTCAGAAATGGATGCTGTACATGTGGTTGAAAGTGAGATCATCCTTTTTTTTATTGATTCTATATTTCATTGAACTTATTTGGTCAGTGTATGCAGAATCAGTTAAAAACAAGACTGTGTGTATGTCTGTTTGAATGTACATATGTGTTAGTGTATGCATTTGTGTGAATGTATGCATGTGTCTGTGTTTGTCTGGCAAGAGGCCAGTTACTAGTAGTGTGCCACAGTGCTCAGTACTGGGACAACTCCTATTTGGAATATACTACTCTGAAGTAAAGGCAAATGTGAAAGACCTCTGGATGATAAAGTATGCCAATGACTGCAAGCCGGGGGTAGTCATTGAATCCCCCAACAATGTAGATATCCTTCAGGAGGGGCTAGATAAGACAAATGATTGGTTCCACAACCATGACCTAAAGCTAAATGCAAAAAATGCCTTATCATACTCTAATTTGGGAAGTCAAATACCCCTGCAAATTCCAACATCACTAGCACGCCACTTAGAGTGGACTCTGAGGTGAGAGATCTATGTACGCATATAGTAGCCTAAACTTTGACCTCCTTGTATCCACAGTGGTGAGGAAATCCTTTTATGTGGCACAATTATAAGTAAAGCGGTGGCATCCAGATCCAAAGAAATTATAGTCCTGCTGTACTCAGCCCACATTAGACCAGTAATAGAGTGCAGTGTGCCATTTGGCATGAACTTGACTAGACATGGCAGCTGGAGAGACCTCAGAGGTTCCTCACAAAGAAAAAATACAGGGTGTAAACAACATGAACTATGCAGATAAACTAAAAGCCTTACCCTCTACTCTGTCTCCTACTACTATTAAGTGGTGACCTATGTCTGACCTACAAGGCACTCACAAATCCAGCCCTGATGGAAATGCTACACATCTGCAAGTCAAACAGCACAAGGGTCACCTGATTTAGGGATCTAAACTTAGTCAATGACTCAAACAAAATATGCTGGAGAGACAGATGTGTGTCTTGGAGATTTCCCCTTCTTTGGAACAGGCTTCTTGTTCACATTAAGCAGAGCCCTTCCCTGGCCCTCTTTAAGCGCAGTTTGAATCAATGGATGGGGAATCGCACATTTACACCTAGGATAGTGCATGTGTCCCTTATGGACAGGGGCAGTCTGTAAGATACTCCAATGCGCATGCACAAACTCATGCCATCTGGTTATATTTTCTAGGCTTGTAAGGGTCCTTAAGCCGTTAGCCTGGTAATCTCCTATGAACCTCTGTCTGTGTGGGTGTGGGTTTGAGATGACTATGGTATTTGGTGCGTATTCTGTAACATTGGGATAAGAAGTCTTTCCTTATTCCTACTGTTGTGGGATCTTGGAGTTAGTAAAGTAGAGGAGATGTGGGGGTGCAGGGGGGGGGGGGGGGGGAGTTTACCCAGTTGCAAAAACAGTTAGTTTTTTTCCTGATGGTTTGAGCTATTTGATATTTCATCTCAGTGTATTGAAACATCGATTTTAGTAAATTTTGATATTTCAATATAGACCCATCAGAAGTATCTTGTTTGCTGGCTGCTAGGAGATTTATAATTAAAATCTCAAAGAACGATCTTATATGTAGATTTAGTGTTTGGAATGACAAGTTTAGAAGGACCTTAAATTTGGAAGAGCTGGAGGAAGTGGGATGTATGCTAGAATTATTGCAAAGGAAGAGGACTTGGTGTTAAATTTTTTGAGGGGCTAATCAATTGGTATTATGGTCATTAGAGGAAATGTGTGGTCTTCGAGAGATGTTATAATGTTGTCTGTAAGAATGATGTACTTCTGTATTTGTGCCTGGTCTTTTTCTTGTTTTGAAAATGATGGGTTAGGTTTGGGGTGTATTGATTGAACCAGGGTTTGGAGATTCTGATTACATCCAGTAACGGCTGACTTTAGGGGAGTGACATGACATGCTATGATTGCTGATAGTGTACACAACAGGTCTGCTAACATCTTGGCATGCCTTTCATCCTGGGTAGGGATGCAAACTGGCTTCCACTACATGATGGCTGCCGCTGCCCTGTATACTGATCCTCACTTCCTGGATCTTAAGAATTACGCTGTAAGGATGATTTCTGGAGGAGTCAGAGGGTCCTACCCAGTGAAAAGTTATGTCCAAGATTGCCAAAAAATGAGCTATGGGGTAACTAATGAAGGAGACTAGGTGTGTGTAAGGTGGAAGTAAGCCCAAGGGCCAGTGGTGTGCCACCTTGTGAATTGGGAGTTCTAAAAAATGCTCTGATACTGTTTTTTTTTAACACAATATTAATTACTTTTATAAAATTAAAAAATGTATTGGCCCTTCAAAGTGTACGTATTGCAAAAAGGTATCACTTTAGGTGCAAAGGGCTTTTAAATTATCACTCCACAGTGGTGGTATATATAACCCTATACCTAAGCTGAAAGACCTTCTACGTGGGTCAAACCAACGATGAATGAGCATGTTTTGGCTATGAAAAATAAAATGACCTGTGATGCTTTGTGCAAGTATTCTATTTAATGTTCAGATTTTAAGAAATCTGTGATGTTCTTCGTGTTTCACTGTTGCAGTCATCACATTTGGGTTATCCTGCCAGGGGTTGCCTTCAGTCGGCCCGAATACCAGAGGCTTAGTATTTCTGCATCAGTTGCTGTCACTCCAGGACTGACGTCAGGTCGTCAGTGGTATAAAAACAGGCAGCCGACGCCATTACATCAGTCTTTCTTGCCGAGGAGCCCGAAGCAGTTTGCACGAGTGCCGGTCAGCCGCTACCTGAGTTTTCATTTTTGAATTGAAGTTGAAGTCTTCTAAAGCTAAGTACTCCATTGGGGATCCTTTTTTCTTGCTGTAACCGATGTCAGCAAAATGTTAACAATTGTCTCGCCCGTGGAAAGCAAGTGCCACACCGAGACTTCCATTCTTACTGCATCACCTGTTTAGGCCCAGACCACGACGTCCCCCGCTGTTGCTTTTGTGCTTTGTTCAACACCAGACCTTTATGTCGTCGGGCCTCTTTGTAGCTAGATATTTTCGCTCTGTCCTCAAATTCAGATATGGCTTCGGTAAGCCATCCGACTACCGATCTTCTGAAAAAACGTAAGGATAAAGACAGAGACAGACCGCACAGATCCAAAACTCCCGCCGATGCTTCTCTTAAGCTAGTCTTCAGTTCTCCGGTCCTCAGTGAGGCTCTTTCGCAGCTCCTGATGCCCGCTTCTGTTGGATTCGCAAGCCGCTACCGAGACCATTTCTGAGTCCGGTATGCCGCGAGACTCTTCTTCGACCTGAGGATCCTGCAGATGTCTCTACCTTGGATGAGTCCGGAGCCTCTGAGCAGGCACCGGCTTACGAGGAAATACTTTGCACTACCAATACTCAACACAGACTGGCGACTTCTTTCGTGTCTTCAGTTCTTTCAAAAACAACAGAGTTTCTAAGGCCCAGGGTACGAACCACACCCAAAAAACTGACGACCCAAGCTCAGGCACCTGCTTCCTTGCCTCAGTCTCAAATGCTTAAAATGGTGGAAGAACTTATCATGCTTATTAGGGGAAGCCAGGCTACCCCTTCCAAAAATAAGAGACTTGTCCCCAGTAGTTTTATCTGAATAGGAGTCCAATGACTGATGCATCTGAATATGAAGATATGCAACCCCTCTCTGTTTATGAGGATTCTGATGCGGAGGAATCCATCCCTTCAGCCTCTCCACCCGATGACTTTTCCTTTTGGGGAACTCTACATACTTTAAGGAAGCATTTCCAATAGGAATGTCAGGACTATCCTAAGTCTAAAAAGAGACTCCGGGAATTCTTAGATCTACCACAGCACAGACCTCTGGCCATTCCTCCTGTCCTAGATGTTGTGGATGATGTTTTTGTGGAATCTAGTCTGACTCCTGACAGCCTCCCTATTGCTCCCAGGAAACCTGAGAGGTATTAGAGTCCCTGATTCTCTCAAATTTCTTTTCAAAAATCCTACTGCTAACCCCGAGGTCATCTCTCACGGACCTAAAGGAATCAAAGCGATCTTAGCTAAGAATCCCACCCCCTCAGACAGGGATTCCCGAGCATTAGTCGGAAGGGGTAAAAAGTATACACCTCTGCTACTCTTACTATTAGAGCATTAAATTGTCAGTTCCACATGCTGAAATATCAGCAACATACTATGGAACTTCTCAAGCAAAAAATATCTTCTTTTCCTGCTTGTGCAGAAAATAGAGTTACAAGAGTTAATGCATTCTGCAAGTCAAGTAACTAAGCACACCTTACAATGTGGTTTTGACACCCTAGAAGCATCTTGCAGGCCAGCAGTCACCGGTTCTGTCAGTAGAAGGCATGCTTGGCTTAAAGAACAGACCTTGCCAGACCATGTCAAATCCAAATTATTGGATGCACCCTTAAACAAAGACAACTTATTTGGCACCATCAGTAGAGTTCTTAAAAAAAGATTGAAGAAAAAGCTAAATCTATGCAGACAGTTAAAGACTTCTTACAGGGCCAGCCTCCGAGGTTCAGTAGGTATTGCCCTCCAAGCACTGGTCCTTTTCTGCCCCCTCCAGACCCAGGGGAAGCAGGCCCCCCAGACAGTAGCCCCAGGGAATGCAGAGATCTAAGCAGTGGAGTTCCTCCTCTTCAAAAACAGGGAGTGCAAAGCCACCCCCTTGTGGTAAGAACTCACAATGACTTTACACTTCCACCCCCTCCCTCTGCCCACCTGTCTTGCCCCTAGGAGGAAAACTCTCCTTCCACGCAGGCAACTGGGCCACCATTACCGACGACCACTGGGTCCTCAACATAGTGTCCCAGGGATACAAATTTTATTTCCACACTCTGCCAACCCCAAAAGGTTTCCCAGATCTTCCTCCAAACAAGTGGGCAGAGGCCAAAAAGCAAGTCCTTTCCCTGCTCTCCACGAGGGCCATAGAGCATGTTCCCGCAGAACAGATAGGCCAAGATTTCTACTCCAGACTCTTCATGGTACCCATAAAAGAGGGCACATGGCGCTCCATCCTCGATTTATCCATTCTAAACACATTTTTGGTGATATCAAAATCCAAAATGCTCACCCTCCAGCAGCTTCTACCTATGCTTTCCAAGGATGCTTGGTTAGCCACCCTAGACCTAAAAGAGGCCTACCTACACATCCTAATCAGGGAATCATGCAGGAAATACCTACGTTTCAGGGCAGGATCTATGCACTTTCAGTTCTCTGCGCTTCCCTTTGGCTTATCTACTGCTTCCAGAGTTTTCACAAAATGTCTGGCTCCCGCCATTGCTTTTTGCAGACAAAGAAATATTCAAATTTACCCATACTTAGATGACTGGCTGATTCAGGCAGACAGTCAAGAAAAGCTGCTTCAGCACCTGACCTTTGTAAATGACCTACTGACCTCCCTGGGGTATACGATCAAAAGAAATCAAAACTAGTCCCTACACAAAAAATCGTATTCCTGAGAGCAAGCCTGGACACAGCATCCCAGATGCCATTCCTTACTCCAGAAAAACAAGCCTACCTGACAGGCTACTTCTCTCAACTAGCCACCAGAATCCAGTTATCCACAAGGAAAACCCTGCAAGCTCTAGGGTTCATGGCTTCTTGCATTCTACTCATTCCATATGCCAGACTGTGTATGAGGAAACTACAGTGGTACCTAAAAAGCCTTTGGTGTCAGCACTCTCAAGACCTGGAAACTCTTATACTAATGATACCTTGTCTAAGGAAAGATTTTCTTTGGTGGGCAGTAGCATGCAACCACAAGGGAGTTCCCTTCTCACAACCCCACGCTGCCCAGACCCTCACTACATCAGACTATGTCTGAGGTGCTCACCTGGATGGCAGGTGCATTCAGGGCCAATGGAGCCCAAATCAAATACATCTGCACAGCAGCCTAAAAGAGATGTTAGCTGTTCAGCACATACTGGCAACTTTCAGACCCCTACTCTCCCCGGGGCCTCTACTGATCAAAACAGACAACACCACAGTGATGTGGTATATCAACAAGCAGGGAGGAACTCACTCTTATCCTCTCTGCAGGCTCGCCATGACCCCTTGGCACACGGCTTCAGCCATGCAACTTCACCTGTTAGCACAATTCCTGCCAGGCTCTCTAAACTTACTGGCAGACAACTTGAGCAGAAACCTGCTAGACCCACATGAGTGGCAGATGGACCTCAGAACCTTCACCCTTGTAACCCAGAAATGGGGCACCCCAAAAGTAGACCTCTTTGCCTCCTACTCCATTCATCAGCTCAGCAAATTTTGCACCAGGGAATCTCACAGCAAGGCCTGGAAAGTGGATGTTGTATCCTTCCAGTGGGTAAACCTCTCAATGTATGCATTTCCCCCTCTACCACTCATTTCAAGGGTACTGCTCAAAATAAGGGGGGAAACCGAGGGCAGCCTGTCACCCTGCCACCATGGTACCTACCTCAGATCCTGACACTCCTGACCCAGAGGAATGGAGAATTCATGCATCTGCAATCGCAGACCCTCAGCCTGGCAGCCTGGCTTATTCCCTGACCTCTCCCCAAGCTGCCAGCCTAAGCAAACAAGTTGTAGATGTTATATGTAAGGCCAGGCACCCCAGCACTAAAAAATCCTATGTTGACAAGTGGAAAAGGTTTTACACCTGGATCCAGGCTATGGGAGCTGGAATGGCACAGCCCTCCCTACCTCTCATTCTGGATTACCTGGCAGACCTACTACACAGGTCTATCTTCTCTTCTATTAAAATTCATGCCTCAGCCATCTCTGCTCATTTTTGCAACAGTGAAACATGAAGAACATAGTACAGTTGTGTGCACTTACCATAAATGCAGATGTTAGAGTGTATTCACTGTTGCAATCCTGGTTTCCCTCCCTCCATCCCCCTTGTCTCTCTCTCTCTCTCTCTTTCTCCTTACAAGGAAAATTTGGTATTTACTTTCTACTGGTGGTGGTCCTCCACCATAACCTAGTTCCCTATCAGGGGCTCCTGACAGTAAGGGCAAGAAAAACTGATGTAATGGCATCAGCTGCTTGTTTTTATACCACTGATGACCTGACGTTAGTCCTGGAGCGACAGCAACCGACGTAGAAATACTAAGCCTCTGATATTCGGGCCTACTGAGGGCTATCCCTGGCAGGATAACCCAAATGTGATGACTGCAACAGTGAATACACTCTAACATCTATATTTATGGTAAATGTACACAACTGTACTTTGTGTAAAAGATGACATTAATGATTACCCTAGGGATAGAGATGGAGGCCATGCTTGAAAAAAATGTTACTGTGGCAATTATGTCTTAATGCCCTGGCGGTGTGAAGACTGACTTTAGGTGATGGTCACTGTTGATGCAACACCCTGACCCCATGTACAAAATAGGAAAGGGGGCAATGATACTGATCTCATTGTTCATCCTTGTGTCCCTGACAATGTAAGTATAAAAATGTGTCATTAAGATGAATTTATTTATTTGTTTTAGATGAGCTATATGTTTACCATTATTCTACTGATGTTCATCGTGTTTCACTGTTGCAGTCCTAACAAATGGGTTATCCGGCTCCCAGTAGTCCTCAATCGGCCAGAACACCAAAGGTAAGTAAAAATGCCGTCAGTTGCCAAGGACGTCAGGGTGTCCAATACAAAAGGAGGCAGCAGACGTCACTTCCTCAGTCTTCCTTGCTGCGGAGCCTGAAGCAGAAGTTTTTCATGCACGAGTGCCGTTCGGCAGTTTACCTTTGTTGGTTTCCGACTACAAGCGTTGAAGTCTACTACAGCTAAGTACCCCGTTGGGGATCCGCTTTTCTTGCCTTAATGTATGTCAGAAAAAGTTAATAATTGCCTTACCTGTGGAAAGCAGATTTCCCATAGAGATTTTCATTCCTATTGCATTATTTGTTTAGGCCTTGACCACGAAGTTCCCAAGTGTGATCTTTGTGCCTCCTTTAATCCATGTACTATCCGTTGTCAGGCTAAGAGTTTGGCTAGGCATTTTGGAGTTTGGCCTAAGTTCATTGGTATGGTGTCTGCCGGTCTTCAGGCTTCGGATGTTCCGAAGAAACATAAGGATAAGGACCGCGACAGGCCTCAGAAAGCTAAGTCCTCCGAGGAGGTTAAGTTGGTCGTCAGTCAGGCGGTAGCCAGTGAGACGCCTTTGCAGTCCCTGCAGTCCGCTGATGTACAATTGCAGACCTTGATTGAGTCAGAGTCCCTTAGGCCTTCATCTTCCGTTTTGCCTCCCGACCCATCGCCGGTCACCTCTTCAGCTGGAGCCGGAGCCGCTAAACTGACGCCGGTGTCCGAGGCCTCGATTTTGCATTCTGACAGCAAACTTCTTCCTTCTACCTCTGCTCCATCTTCGGCAGTTGCCAGGAATCCTTCAGGCTGGCAGGTAAATCTTCTATTCGTAAGTCTGTGAAAAGGCAGGCTCCGGCTTCTTCTCGTTCCCCTCAATCCCAAATGGTTAAAATGGCTAATGATTTGTTGACTCTTATCAGGGGCCCTCGGCCTCCTCCTAAAAGGAGTAGGGATGTTTCCCCTGAAGCTTTGTCTTGCTCAGGTTCTGATTCTTCCAGCAATTCTGCTGATGAAGAGGAATTTTCTCAGGCTTATTCTCCTTTTGAGGATTCAGATGCAGAGGAGTCCACCCCTTCGGCCTCTCCTCCAGAGGATTTCTCTTTTGGTGATCCTTTAAATACCCTCAGAGAACATTTTAAATGGGAAAGTCAGGATTATCCTCAATCCAAGAAATGGATTAGGGGGTTTCTGTATTTTCCTCAGCATAGGCCTCTTGCAATTCCCCCAGTGTTGGAAGTTGTTGATGATGTTTTTCTGGAAAATTCCTTGTCTCCAAATTCGGTTCTTCCTGCTTCCAGGAAACCTGACAGGTACTACAGAGTCCCTGATTCGCATCTGTTTCTTTTTAGGAATCCGTTAGCTGATCCAGAGGTTATTTCTCAGGGCCCCAAAGGAGTTAAGGCCACTGCTACCAGGAATCCTGTTTCCTCTGACAGGGAGTCTAGGAACCTAGATAGGTGGGGCAAGAAGGTTTATACCTCTGCCACCCTAGCTATTAGGGCTACTAGTTGTCTTTTTCGTATACTGAAGTACCAGTAGCACACCCTGGAGGCTATTAAGTCTAAGAAAGCAAGTGTACCTCTCTTGGCAGAGAGTAAAGACATGCAGGATTTACTGACATCAGCCAGTTTGGTCAATAAGCATTCTTTGCATTGTGGTTTTGACATCCTTGAGGCCTCCAGCAGGGCTTCAGCTACTGGATCTGTGATTAGAAGGCACGCTTGGCTCAGAGAACAGCCTCTTTCAGAACCTGTCAAGGCGAAGCTTTTGGATGTACCTTTGCATAAAGACAGTCTTTTTGGCAGCAAAGCAGAGAAGGTACTGAAGAAGATGGAGGATAAGGCCAAGTCCATTTAAACTATTAAGGATTTTCTGCAAGTTCAACACCCTCACTTTAGCAGGAATTATCCTCCCAAGAGTTGGACCTTTCCTGATACCAACAGACAGAACCATTCCAGGACTAGAGGTTACAAATCTTCTAGGTGGCAGGGGGCTACCTCTCAAAGGTCTAGGCATTGGCAGGCTTCCACTTCAAAAAGGGGAAGCTCCAAGCCTGCATCTCAATCAAAACACTCTGCCTGTTCTTGCTTGCTGGGAGAGTCCTTTAGGGGGAAGGTTGGCCCTTTTTGCAGATGTCTGGGCCACTATCACAGATGACAAATGGGTGCTCAGAACGGTGTCCCTAGGGCACAATTTTTTTGTCCGCACCTTTCCAGCTCCCAAGGGATTCCCGGATGTTCCTCCAAACCAAAAGGCAGAAGTAGAAAAACAAATTTTGTCTGTCTCATCTGGGAGCAATAGAATTAGTCCCTGCTCAGCAGGTAGGCCAGGGCTTTATTCTAGGCTTTTTCTAGTTCCCAAAAAAAGAAGGCACCTGGCGTCCTATCCTGGATCTTTCCATTCTGAACTCTTTTCTTGTAATTCCAAAGTTCAAAATGCTCACTCTATATCAGTTGCTACCACTTCTAGAAATGTATTCCTGGCTGGTAACCCTGGATCTCAAACAGGCTTATCTGGACATTTCCTATCGGGGAAAGTTGCAGGCAGTACCTTCGTTTCAGAGTGGGCGAGGAACATTACCAATTCTCTGTGCTGCCCTTTGGCTTATCTTCTGCTTCCAGAGTTTTCACAAAGTGCCTGGCCCGAGTCATTGCTTTTTGCAGGCAGAAGAAAATTCAGATTTACCCATACTTGGACGACTGTCTGATTCAAGCAAGTTCTCAGGAACAGCTATTGAAGGATCTAGAATTCGTAAAGCCTCCTCTCTTCCTGGGTTACACTCTCAATGTGGAAAAATCGAAAATGGTACCATCCAAGGAGATAACATTCCTGGGAGCGAGTCTGAACACAGCCGCCCAGATATATCTCACCCAGAAGAAGCAGACAACTCTTTCAGTTTACTTCAAGGACTTGGCAAGCCTGTCCCAGCTTCTTGCAAGGAAGTACCTGCAAGCTCTGGGATTCATGGCATCTTGTATTCTCAGGATTCCATATGCAAGACTGCATGTGAGGAAATTGCAATGGTACCTCAAGAACATTTGATGTCAACACTCAGAGGACCTGGATGTGATGATTCCTCTGTTTCCATCTCTGCAGACAGAGTTTCTATGGTGGGTAACAGCCTGTCTACAAAACAAAGGCATGCCTTTTCGGACGCCCCTTGCCACTCAAGTTCTGACTACAGACGCATCAGACTATGCCTGGGGAGCACACCTGGATGCCATATGCATACAGGGACATTGGAATGCCCAGCAGGTGCACCTGCACATAAATCTAAAAGAGTTGATTGCAGTCCAGCAGGCCTTACTGGCTTTCAAGTATCTTCTTTCTCCATGGATCCTGCTTGTCAGGATGGACAACACTACGGTCATGTGGTACATCAACAAGCAGGGAGGGAGTCACTCTTACCCCCTGTGCAGACAAAGCATGAATCTTTGGTCCATGGCAGCATCCCTGGACCTGCATCTTCTAGCTCAGCTTCTTCCAGGAAGGCTCAATGTTTTGGCAGACCAGTTGAGCAGGCAAACCCTGGATCCTCACGAGTGGCAGCTGAACAGAGCAGTGTTTTACAGCATCATTCAACGTTTGGGCATTCCTCAGGTGGATCTTTTCTCCTCCCCGGACAACCATCTGCTACCTCTGTTTTGCAACAGACAGCAGCACAGCAGAGTCTGGAAAGTGGATGCTATGTTCTTTCCTTGGACGTTATCAGTGTACGCCTTCCCTCCTTTTCCTCTTCTTCCCAGAGTATTGGTGAAGATCAGGGACGAACGTCCAAGGACTATTCTCATAGCTCCGGACTGGCCCAGACAGCATTGGTATCCGCTGCTTCACAGTCTCTCCCATCTTCGTCCTTGGCATCTTCCTCTGAAGCCAGATCTTTTGGTTCAGGAAAGGGGAAACATTCTACATCCTCATCTTCAGTCTCTCCGTTTGGCAGCATGGCTCATTGTATGACTCCTTCCCTTTTTTCCTCCCTTTCCCAACAGGTGGTTGATGGGCTGAGGGAGGCCAGGAGGCCTAGCACTAGGAAATCCTATGCTGGCAAATGGGGAAAGGTACTCTCAATGGATGCAGGCTAGAGGGGAGTCTGCTTCTCAACCTACCCTTCCTCTGATCCTGGAATACCTGGCTGATTTGCTTCAGGGTGGTCTTTCTTTTTCCTCTATCAAGATCCACGCTTCAGCCATCTCTGCTTATTCTTCTCTTGAACAGCCCATTTTTTCTCATCCCCTGATGAAAATGTTTCTCAGAGGTGCTTGCAATCTAAAACCTCCCAGAAGAGCACCTACTCCAGGCTGGGATCTTAATTTTGTTCTGGAGAAACTCACTCTTCCTCCTTTTGAGCCAGCTGCCTTTACAGATTTAAAGTTTCTCTCTTGGAAGACCGCCTTCCTCTTGGCTATAACTTCAGCAAGGAGGGTTTTGAAGCTGCAAGCATTCATGGCAGTGGAGCCTTTTCTTATTTTCCATGCAGATAGTCTCTCTGAGGACTAATCCCTCCTTTATGTTTAAGGTGCTTTCCAGCCTGACTCTTAATCAGTCCATAAACCGCCCTACCTTCTTTTCTAATCCTCGCAATAGAGGTGAATGGATCCTACATTCTCTTGATGTGCACAGACAGCTCAGGTTTTACCTGGACAGGACTAAGGACCTCCGGAAATCAGCACAGTTATTGGTTAGTTTTGCCCCTGGAGCTCAGGGCAAGGCTATTTCTAAGCAGACCATTTCTAAATGGATTGCACATTGCATTACTTTTTGTTATTCCTTTCATGGCAAAGCTCTGCACTTCTGCAGCCTTTCTAAGGGGTGGCCCTACTAAAGACATTTTGGAGGCTGCCATATAGTCTTCTGTTCACACATTCACAAAGCATTATAATTTGCCTCTGTTTTCCAGAGCCAGAGCAGGGTTTGCCACTGTGGTGTTGCAGGGCATTATCTCCCACCCCTGATGTTGTTGGTCCCCCCCCCTTTTTTCTCTGGGCTTTGGTAATCAACCCATTTGTTAGGACTGCAACAGTGAAACACGATGAACATAGTACAGTTGTGTACACTTACCATAAATGTAGATGTTCGAGTGTATTCACTGTTTCAGTCCTGGTTTCCCTCCCTCCTTCCCCCTTTTTGGGGTCCTCTTCTATTCTCTTTTCCTGAGGTACAGGCTTAATTTGTTTTTTTTTTTGCCAAATTGGTTTTTGATTTAAGCCTTATTTTCTGGGGGCTCCTGACTGTTATGGCAAGAAAGACTGAGAAAGTGACATCGGCTGCCTCCTTTTGTATTGGACGCCCTGACGTCCTTTACAACCGACGTCATTTTTACTTACCTTTGGTATTCTGGCCGACCGAGGGCTGGATGACCCATTTGTTAGGACTGCAACAGTGAATACATTCAAGCATATACATTAATCGTAAGTGTACACAACTGTACTTTTTGGTCATTTCATTATGAAGTCTCAATAAGGAGAGACAAAAGACCTTAGTGTCTAGTACAGTTAAAGTTTGTCTGTGGCATTAAGATCTATTTTAGTTCATACTTGTTTTTTCATAATGTCATACCTACATATCACCATCATGTGTTTGCCAGAAAAGGTATGCATTTTCATTGTGCATCTTGTTCTTATCAAATCCCCAGCCAGTCCAAATATTTGATCAAGCCGTAATTCAGTCCAAGTTAAGAAAAAAATGAAATCTTACACTCACTGTATGCTCAAAATAATGCTATCCCTGCTTATAACAAGTTGTTAGGAATTTAACATTGCATCCAAGGTGGACCCAGTTCTATATCCTTCCATGTTCTATTAACCTGTATGATTTACAGGGTTGTAGAATTGTGGGAGCCTATCCTGGCAGCCATTGAGTCTTAAGGCTTTGAACTTCATTCAGATTAGGGTACTGGTTTATCACAAAATGCATATGCTTAGTCTCACACACCCAACCCACACTTGCTGCCAATGTGGAAATCGTCTGTCTACTGAATACCTTTAGAAGGTGAGAGGAAACAAACAGTCAGAGAAAAGCCAAGCGGTCACAGTCACAGGGAGAACATGCAGACTCTGCACAGAAGGCATCCCAGGTAAGACATGAACTGGATAATATATTGGTGTGACATAGCAATGCTGCACACAGCACCACTGTCCGGCCATAACTGTACTAAACAAGGTGACACTGCCTAAAGAGGTTACGTAGTTTCTAAAATGTTCAACTGCTAAAATAATACAAAAAATTGTCTTCTGCTTTAAAATAAGTTAAAAATCACGAGAATAGAAAAATGCCAATGAGATGGCCCATTAATGAGATGGCCCGTTAATAAGAGCTTCCATATATATTGTAAGACTAGATTTAATAGATGATATAAGCAAGCAATGGTATTCTAGCTTACCATTGAAAAAAGTGAGAAACTATATTTTATTTTTACATTTGTTAACCAGGTTAGTCCGACTGGGCCCAGAGAGCCCTTTTTCAGTGGAGACCTGAGGAGAAAGGCTCCAGGAAAGTAATTAAAAAATAAGAAAAACCTAACAATTCAAGTTGTAAGATACCTAACAGTACAAAAACAGAAATATACAATATGAATGTATACAAGGCAAAAGTGCAGTATTTTGAGAATGCAGTAACAGTATGTTTGGTGTAATCTGCGGTGGTGGTGCTGCGGTAGCATTGTCGCTTCACAGTAAGACGCTGTCCACTTCGACTCTCTGCTAGAGCGTCTTCTGCGTGGAGACATACGTGAATGGGCGTACCTTCGTTGAAGGTTGTGCATCAGGGCTGGCAACTCGGCACGTAAAAATCAACTGCCAATCATTAGCGGACCGGAGTTCTGCTGTGGCGACCCCTAACCGGGAAAAACTGAAAGACACAACAAGTAACAGTATGTTTGAGAAATTTGGTTAGCATTAAGTTATTTACAAGGAATATACAATGCCTAAAATAAAAATAAAAAAATCAGAGTAACATAGGTTCATAGGTTCATAGGTTCATACTAGGCTATCTGCCCAAGGGCATTTATAAGCCTAGCCCATAGTTATGTGGCTTTCACCACCCCTTTAGTTTGAATAAAAACTATGCCTATCATTTTGCTGTGCCTCTGTCAAGCAGTGACACTGAAGTAATCCCAGGGGTGTATCTGCAATCTCCCATCCATTGGTCAAGATTCCTCTTGAACAAGGCCAGAGAGGTGCTCTGCCTCACATGTACCGGGATTTTGTTCCACAGCATAGGGAGTCTCTGGGTGATGAATCTGTCCCTCCAGCACGTTCTATTTATAACCGTGTCAAGGTTTAAGTCTCCCGCCCTTGTGGTTCTGAGGGATCTAGATTTTTTGAGGTGAAGCATATTCATCAAATCTGGGTTTGACATGGCCTTATATGTCAGGCACAGGTCACCTCTGAGCAAGCGGTATGAGACTGAATAGAGTTGGAGTTCTTTCAGTCGGGCAGCATAAGACATATTTTTGAGACCATTTATCCTTTTGGTGAGGAACTTTTGGGGCCTTTCAAGCTGCAGCAGGTGTCTGGTCAGATACATTCCGAACGGGGCATTGTACTCAATCATAGGTCTAATAAGTGATGAGTACAGGGGGACGATGACCTCCCTTGATCTAGATGTGAATCCCTTCATGATCAGGTGGGTGATATAGAAGGTTTTCCTAACTACTTTAGCAACATGAGTGTCAAACGAAAGGCTACTGTCAACCTGGGTCCCCAGATCTCTGATGACTTTTCCTGTGCTCAGTGGATTGCCACCTATATGGTAGCTAGGGGTAACCTTGTTTTTCCCGAAGGGTATGACTATGCATTTTTTGGCGTTTAACTTCAGGCCATGGCTCTGGCACCAGTTATCCGTTTCTGTGAGGCCCTTCTGGAGGATATCTGTGTCAGATGTGTTTTCGACTATGGCGCCCAGTTTGCAGTCATCTGCAAACTTTGTCAGCCATAACCCTCCTGTGTTTGCTTGTACTTCAGAAAAGTAGATGCCGAACAAGAGTGGACCCAGGACTGAGCCCTGTGGGACACCACTTGTGACAGGCTTTGAGTCTGACATGGCTCCAGCAACTCTGACCCTGTGGGTTCTGTCACTTAGCCAGTTTGCAACCCATCTTGTGATGTATGGGTTTACATTCAAGCTGATGAGTTTTTCGATGATACCTGAGTGGAGTATTGTGTCGAAAGCCTTTGCCAGGTCGAGGTAGGCTGTATGGACTGCCTTTCCCTCATCAATGGCCTTGGTGACTGTCTCGAAAAAGTCAACCAAGTTTAAGAGGCAGGATCTGCCTTTGACAAAGCCAAACTGAGTTGGATCCAAAGTCTGCAAGGTCCCTATGTCTTTATTTATGAGTTCCATTATGATCCTCTCCATGGCTTTGCAGATAAGGCTTGTCAAGCTAATGGGGCGGTAATTTCCAGGGTCTGTGGAGGCACCGCCCTTATGAAGTGGGACCACAGTCGCCGTGCGCCACTCCTTGGGTACGTATCCTGAGGTGAGGCTAAGATTAAACAGCTGTCCTAACTGTGGGTTTAATTCCTCGTTGAGTTCATGAAGCACACAGCCGGGACACCATCCGGTCCCATGGATGCTGTGTTTTTTGCCTTAGTGAGGGCAGTTCTCACCTGGGCGTTGGAGATGTTTGGCGGGCTACAATCCTCTGGAATAGATATCTCTCCTTTTGAGGGGAGGGGAGAAGTTTGCACTGAACCTGTCAGCCAGTATGTTGGCAATGTGTGTAGGTTCAGTAATTTTCACATCATTTTGAACTAATTCTGAGCATATCTGGGAGTTTCCTCCTAGGTTTCTAACATAGCTAAAGAAGGCCTTATGATTCTCTTTAGAGTCCTTGGCGATTTTTCTCTCACAATTTGCCTTGGATGATTTTATGAGAGCTCTTAGTTTTTTACTTATAATGATCAAAGGTGTCTTACCTTTCAAGGATTTTGCTCTATCTTGTAGTAGCTTCCTCCTTTTGTTGTAGAGCTTGTTTATGGCTGGGGTCCACCAGACTGGACGCTTGCCTTTGGTACAGAGAGTCTTAGTTTTGTTTGGGATTGCCTGATCCATGCAGTCCTGTAGGTGCTGGTAGAAGGCATTTGTAAGTGATTCAGTGGTTTGAGTAATGTTTGCCACTGGCTCAGGGGCCTTAAAGGAGACCACACTAGTTTTTAGAAGTGTGAAATCGGCTTTTGAGAAGTTTTTCACTGTGGTCTTTTGTTTCAGGTGGGGGCAGGATGAGGACCTCCAGCGAGATTAGTTTATGATCTGATCTCACCAGTGAGGGGTATACTTCGGTGTTGAACATTTTGATCCCATGTTCGTGATGATGAGATCAAGTATGTTTTCTCCTCTTGTGGGGATGGTGACTAGTTGTTCCATGGCATTTGAGTTTATGAACTCCAGGAATCTTTGGGTTAGAGTGTTCGGGCTTGAGTAGTGTTCCCAGTCTATATTAGGGTAGTTGAAGTCACCTAGTATGATGGTGTTTGGAGACACATTTATCCCCTCCAATGTTTTCAGGAAGGCCATGTGAGGTTCCTGAGTTTGAGAGGGTGGCCTGTAACATGCTACAAATTGCAGAGCAGTCTTGCCTATGGTTAATTGCACCTGGATGGTCTCCGATGCATCGCGCGTTGCCACCAACCTTGAGGTGTGGGTGTCCTTTATGAATATGGACACCTCCCCTCCTTTCTTGGTGTTGTCCGGATTTTGAGGCGGAACGCATGATATGAGGTGAAACCTGTTAGTGCTGGGGTGCTCTCAGGAGCCTTGAACCAGGTTTCTGTCACAGCACAGACATCGATGTTCTCCATATTGAGAAGGGCCTCGAGTCGTGCATCTTGAGATTGAGACTTCTGGCATTGAGCAGCATTACCCTTAGTTTTTTTCCTTTTGGTGTTCTAGGGTGGTAGGTTTAGAATTTGAGCCTTGCCTAAAAAGGCACTATGGGGTGGCAAGAGCCTTTGCCAATATCCGGAAGCCCAGGGTGACAGGTGCAAGCCGTCCCTTGAAGCAGCGTGGCTTGTCCAGCATGTCATCCCAGGCAGACAGACATTGGATCCCCTTTGAATGACACCAGAATTTAAGCCAATTATTAAAGCTGATCATCTTATCACTGTATTGTGGCATCATTCTAGGTGAAGGTAGGATACTGCTCAAGGTCAGGGTCATACCTGCCTGGGCTACATAATCAGAGAGCTCCTCTATGTCCCTTTTCATGTAGTCCAAGGAGGAACGTCTCAGGTCGTTGACACCAGCGTGGACAATGACTGAGTCGTACTTGTACCTGCTGTTGAGAGACCTGAGTGCTTGCATTATGTGGCGGATTCTAGCCCGACAGGCAGCTTACTGTGACCTTCTCTTTACTCAGTCTGGTGAGCGGACGCCAGTGTGTCTGACTATGGTATCACCAATGACAAGTGTGTCTGGCATTTTGTTTGGCCTTAAGGGCTGTGACTGTTTGACACTCTGACTGTGTGGTCTATGTGTTGCATGTGTTGGGTCGTGAGGTGGTAGTTGTTTGGGTGTCTGCTTTGGTGGCCTCTGCTGTTTTGGTAAATTTTTGATCAGAGCCTCCGAGTATGTCTTTGTGTGAGTATGTGTATGATTTGAAGTTGTGATGGTACCATGTGTGACTGGGTATGTATTGTGTGTGGTTACCTTCTCCTCCTGTCTGGTCTTGCCAGTCCTATGTTGAGAGAGCTCAGCCTCCAGTTTGGCCGTATAGTTGCATCTCTCGCATGTATTTGTGTTTTGTGGGAGAAGGAGAGGATTGTCTGTGTACATGAGGCAGTTGTAACATTGCCTCAATATTCCCAGGTTCACCAGTTGAGCTGGAGAGGACACTAGCAACTGATCCTCGACATACTAGAAGTAGTAGATAAAGAGACTTTCAAAGGACTCCGGGGAAGTGGGTTTTAGGCTGGTGGGGTACTATCTATAATAAGAGTGCTTTATCAAGGTGCAAGTACTGTAGGAGTAAGTGCTAGGCTTTACAGATAGAGAATAGTCTACTTGGGAATCAAGTAAAGATGAACTTTTCAGTTATAGGATATGCTGGTTAGATCAGCAGTACAGCTCGAGGAAGGTAGTTTTAAGGGAAAATTGGAAGAGTGGAATTTAGATGGCCCAAATAGTTTAACCTTGTTTAACCGCTGCTCTTGTGTGCAA
Organism: Protopterus annectens; assembly: GCF_019279795.1. Lineage (NCBI taxonomy): Eukaryota > Metazoa > Chordata > Ceratodontiformes > Protopteridae > Protopterus > Protopterus annectens. Next base: position 1,991,304,111 of record NC_056741.1, read on the forward strand.
CAGTGGTAACTCCGCTAAATCGCTTACGTGCGTTTTGCGTGTTTTATAGCAGGGGGCTGAAGGGAGCTAGGAATTGGCCCAAAACGACCAATGGACTACTAGTTTCTGGCTGAAACTTCACCAAATCAGACAAAAGGCCGCTCAGTGCTTCCCACTCCCACTGGTAAGCAAAGAAACTTCCCTCCTTCCTAATAAGGCAATGGATCAGTAACAGGAACTAAAAACAAAGCCCAGGGATCAGCAACTCTGAAACTGGACTACTCTAGCTCAGTAAGGCGGGAAAACAAGAGATTTTTTTTGTTTTATTACAGAGACAAGGAAAAAAACAGACAGTAAATGCTATAAATGCTGTAAATCGGCTAGCGCACTTTAGTGTGTAGCCTACAGAAACAATTTGCAACAATTAGTAACTTAAAGTGCAATAAACAGTGTAAAATGCAGAAATCACTTAAAGTAGCAATAAAACAGTCATGACATAGTACAACAAAGATGCATTTAATAGCATAGGTACTAACTGCAGAGAGAGTAATATATGTAGACAGTTTAGGTAGATACCAGGCAGATATGTTAATTGAGAGAAGAAGAAAAATTCATTAGGTAATTTCCTGACCAGTACATATCCATGCATGTTGGAAATGAATTTTTAGTTGCTTTTTGAATTTGTCACTTTTGGTAGTAGAGCGAAGGGACAATGGAAGTTTGTTTCATGAGTAAGCAATTGAATGACTGTAAAGTATTTTTCCAATATTTTTGTTTGGCTTGGTCATCTGCAGAAGGCTTTGTTGTGTGCTTCTGCGGTGATGATTAGGTGTGTAGGGTGTAATTATGGATGTAAGGGCAAGGCAGGAGTTTGGGCTATTTGTAGTTGTGATATTTGAAGCATGTGGGGGAGCTGGGGCCATCTTAAGCTTTTCAGGGATATACAGTGATGGGATTTGTAGCTATTATTGGCTGTGAATCTTGCTATCTTGTTATAGTTGGTTTCTAGTTTGGTTAAGAGATTATTTTTGAGGTTAGTAAGTATGTGAGCAGCATACAGCCGGGATGGAAGAATAAATGTTTGAGCTAGTATAGGTCTAGATTTGTTAGGTGTATGTTTGTTGTTGTGGTATAGAAGACCTAGTTTTTGATTACTTTTTGATAAAGTTTAAGATGTGTAGGTCAAATTTTAATTGATAGTCTGCAGTAACACCAAGCAGTTTGGTGTTTGAGAGAGTGATGATAATTGTATTACCTAAGGATGAGATGATGAAGTTATCTTTAGCTGGATTGAGGTTTTTTGGAAGAAAAGGAGAAGCTTGGTCATTTTGGGGTTAAGAAGTAGGTTGTTTTCAGTTAGCCATTGTTCTACTAGGTGCAAAGATTGTTGAGTGACGGTGTGGAGATTTTGTATACTGTCGGAGGTGTTAATTGTGAAAACGTCTGCGTACTGTATTAAGGTGGAGTGGGGGCAGGAAACATGAAGGTTATTTGTAAATATATTAAAAAATAGGGGGCCCAGGATAAAACCCTGGGGAAACCCGGTCTTAAGACGGAAAGGGGGGACGGATGTTTGTCATCTGACGGACTGATATCTGTTTGAGAGGTAGCTGTTAAACCAGGAGGTAGTGCAGGTAGAGAGTTGTAGGTTGGAAATATTGTTTAGGAGGATGGGATGGGAAATGGTATCCAAATGCTTTGGATAGGTAAAGGAACAGAGCTGATACAAGTTTATCATCATCTCTGGCTTGGGCAGTGTTGTGTGAGAAAGATAGAAGGGCAGTGGTAGTACTGTGCGATGGTCGGAAACCATGCTGTGTGGGTGTAATTAGGTTTGCCTGTAAGAGGTGGTTTAGTATTTGTCTATGTATAAATTTTTCCAGTATCTTGGATAAGGGGGGTTATATGGCAGTAGGCCTGTAATTTGAGGATTCTGTAGAATTTCCTCCCTTAAGGATGGGTATTATGAAGAATTTTTTTCCAGATATGTGGTACTGTATTTTCTTGGATGGATCTATTCATTAGTATAGATACAGGGTATGCTATGGATTTGGCTGCATGTTTGAGAAATAATGGAGGGAGTTTGTCGGCTAATGGGGAACAGAGTTTGAGTTTAAGAAGTGATCTGATGATGGAAGTTGCTACAGGTGCTAGGGAGAATGATGGAAGAGATGAGGTGGAAGGTGGAGTCTTTATATCAAGATTTCCTGGTTTAGTAAACAACTTTTTCATCGAAACAATAGAAAAGCTAAGTAGGCTTGCAGTTTCATTAGAATGGTTTATTAGGGAAGGGGTTTAGTGAAGAGGGGTTCCCTAGAGATAGTAGTTTGAGTGTCAGAATTTCTTCGGATTGGAATGTGGTTTGCTCAGATATTTTTGATAAAAAATTTTTTTGTCTAGTAGGACGTGCTTTTTTGTTGTCTGCATATGTTATTTGGCAGAGGCTTTACACCGGATGCCCTTCCTGACGTACCAACAGGGTGCTGGTGGAAATTGAGCTACTGTTGGTCAAAGAAGGAGAAGAAGAGTGCGAAGGCATGCCTGAAAGTAGAAAAAGAGGAGGAAGGTTAGGAGTGTAGTAGTGAGGATAGGAACTTTGAATGTTGGCAGTATGACTGGTATAGGGAGAGAGCTGGCTGATATGATGGAGAGAAGGAAGGTTGATATATTGCGTGTGCAAGAGAACAGATGGAAAGGGAGTAAGGCTAGGAGGTGGGTTCAAATTGTTCTATCATGGTGTGAATGGGAGGAGACATGGGGTAGGGATTATCCTGAAGGAACAGTATGCCAAGAGTGTTGTGTAGGTGAAGAGAGTGTTGGATAGAGTGATGTTTATGAAGCTGGAAATTGATGGTGTAATGATGAATGTTGTTAGTGCATACGCTCCAAGTTGGGTGTGCGATGGATGAGAGAGAAAAATTTTGGAGTGAGTTGGATGAAGTGGTGGTGAGTGTACTCAGGGAAGAGAGACTGGTGATTGGATCAGATTTCAGTGGGCATGTTGGTGAAGGGAACAGAGGGGATGAGAAAGTGATGGGCAGGTATGGGCTTAAGGAGAGGAATGCAGAAGGTCAGATGGTAGTGGATTTTGTGAAAAGGATAGACATGGCTGTGGTGAATACGTATTTTAAGAAGAGGGAGGAGCATAGGGTGACATACAAGACAGGAGGAAGATGCACACAGATGAATTATATCCTATGCAGGAGGGCCAGTCTGAAGGAGATTGGAGACTGTAAAGTGGTGACAGGAGAAAGTGTAGTTAGGCAGCATAGAATGGTGGTCTGTAGGATGATGTCCGTGATTAAAGAAGAGGAGGACAAGTGTGAGAGCAGTGCCAAGGATCAAATGGTGGAAGTTGAAAAAGGGTGATTGTGAGGTGGAGTTCAGGAAAACAGACACTGGGGGCAGTGAAGAGTTACCGAATAGCTGAGTAACTACAGCAGAGATGATAAGGGAGACAGCTAGAAAGGTGCTTGGTGTGACACCTGGACAGAGGAAGGAGGACAAGGAGATCTGGTTGTGGAATGAGGAAGTACAGGAGAGTGTACAGAGGAAGAGGCTGGCAAAGTAGAAGTGGGATTGTCAGAGAGATGAAGAAAGTAGACAGGAGTATAAAGAGATGAGGAGCATGGCAAAGAGAGAGGTGGCGAAGACTAAGGAGAAGGCATATGGAGAGTTGTATGAAAGGTTGGACACTAAAGAGGGAGAAAAGGACCTGTACCAATTGGCTAGACAGAGGGACCGAGCTGGGAAAGATGTTCAGCAGATAAGGATGATAAAGGATAGTGAGGGAGACATACTCACAGACGAGGAGAGTGTGTTGAGCAGATGGAAAGAGTACTTTGAGGGGCTGATGAATGAAGAGAATGAGAGAGAGAGAGAGAGAGAGAGGGTTGGATGATGTGGAGGTAGTGAATCAGGAAGTGAAACAGATTAGCAAGGAGGAAGTATGGACAGCTATGAAGAGGATCAAGAATGGAAAGGCTGTTGGTCCAGATGACATACCAGTGGAAGCATGGAGGTGCTTAGGAGAAATGGCAGTGGAGTTCTTAACCAGATTGTTTGCTGAAATCTTGGTAAGTCAGAGGATGCCTGAGGAGTGGAGAAAGTGTTTTGGTACCTATTTTTAGGAATAAGGGTGATGTCCAGAGTTGTAACTACAGAGGGATAAAACTGATCAGTCACAGCTTGAAGTTATGGGAAAGAGTAGTGGAAGCTAGATTAAGAAGGGAGGTGATGATTAGCGATCAGCAGTGTGGTTTCATGCTGGGAAAGAGCACTACAGATGTGACATTTGCTCTGAGACTGTTGATGGAGAAATATAGGTAAGGTCAGAAGGAGTTGCATTGTGTCTTTGTGGACTTGGAGAAAGCATATGATAGGGTGCCTAGAGAGGAGTTGTATTGTATGAGGAAGTCAGGAATGGCAGAAAGTATGTAAGAGTGGTACAGGATCTATATGAGGGTAGTGTGATAGTGGTGAAGTCTGCAGTGGGATTGACAGATCCGTTTAAGGTGGAGGTGGGATTACATCAAGGATCAGCTCTGAGCCCTTTCTTATTTGCAGTGGTGATGGACAGGTTGACAGACGAGATGAGACAGGAGGCCCCGTGGACTATGATGTTTGCAGATGACATTGTGATCTGTAGTGAGAATAGGGACCAGGTTGAGGAGACCCTGGAGAGGTGGAGATGTGCTCTAGAGAGGAGAGGAATGAAGGTCAGCAGGACTAAGACAGAATATGTGTGTGTGAATAAGAGGGAGGATAGAGGAATGGTGAGAATGCAGGGAGTAGAGGTGGGGAAGGTTGATGAGTTTAAGTACTTGGGATCAACAGTTCAGAGTAATGGTGAGTGTGGAAGAGAGGTGAAGAAGAGAGTACAGGCAGGGTGGAATGGGTGGAGAAGAGTGTCAGGAGTGATTTGTGACAGACGGGTACCAGTAAGAGTTAAAGGGAAGGTCTAGAAGAGGGTAGTGAGACCAGCTATGTTGTATGGGTTGGAGACGGTGGCATTGAGAAAAAGGCAGGAGTCAGAGCTGGAAGTGGCAGAGTTAACAATGTTAAGATTTGCACTGGGTGTGACAAGGATGGACAGGATTAGGAATCAGTATATTAGAGGGTCAGCTCAGGTTGGACGGTTTGGAGACAGTCAGAGAGGCAAGATTGCATTGGTTTGGACATGTGCTGGGGTGGGATGATGGGTATATTGGGAAAAGGATGCTAAGGATGGAGCTGCCGGGTAAGAGGAAGGCCTAAGATAAGGTCTATGGACGTGGTGAAGAGAGGACATGCAGGCGGTTGGTGTGACAGAGCAATATGCAGAGGACAGGAAGAAATGGAAACAGATGATCCGCTGTGGCGACCCTAACAGGAACAGCCGAAGAGAAGGAGGACGTGCTTTTTTGTTTGGTTATGAAGCTGTTTATATAAGTTCAGGTGGAAAGTTGAGTTGTTACTTTTTCCATGCTGTCCAGGCACACTCTCTTGTTCATAAGTGATCAAGTTGCCTGGTTTAGCCATGGTGCATAATTACATTTTAGCCTAATTTTTCTACTGGGAGTCAGGGTGTTAAGGGTTTCTAGGAATAAATTATTGAAGCTTTGGACAGCCTCATTAAGGAGTAATGTGTGCAGAAATGACCAGTTTACAGTGAACAGTAATTTGTTTAGGGTAACAGGGTTGTAGTTTTTAAGGTTATGAGACTCTTTGTATTGGTGGCTCTTGTGAAGATTAGGAGAGTGTCTTACTACTGAGGTAGGGAGGTGGTCACTAAGGGAGCTAGGTAGGGTGAAGGGTTATGATAGCACTGGGAGTTGGATACTAATATCCAGTCGATAACCGAGCTGTTCTGGAAATTTTTTGCTGGTGTATGGGTGAGGTGATCAGATGGGTAAAGCCATAAAGATTTATAGAGTAGCTAGGGGATGCAATATTAACAAGGTTCCAGTCAATATTCATATCTCCAAGGATGATGATTTCATAGGGAATGGCTATAGAAACCCAAGAAAGAAACTGCTCGAGTATGGGAATGTTTTTACCTGGGGGTATGTAGATTGCTGCAGTGACAAGATGTCCTTCAAGAATGCAACTGCAGTCATAAAATGTGGGTTGTCCTGCCTCAGGCAGCCCTCGGTCGGCCGGATTCCAAAGTCTGGGTCCGACGTCGGCTGATGTCGCATTTCTCTCCGACGTCAGAGCGGCTGGAGTACATGAGCATCAGCCGATGCCATTTTCTTCAGTCTTTCTTGCCACGCGGTGCCCGAAGCAGAAGCAGTTCGCAAGTGCCGGTCGGTCAGCTCCTGTATTCTACGATACCGAAGTCATCAAAAAAGCTAAGTACCCCGTTGGGGACCTTTTCTTGCCTCAGCCGATGTCAGAAATTACTGAAAAAGTTAACAATTGTCTTTCTTGTGGTAAACAAATACCTCATAAGGATTTCCACTCTTACTGTCTCCCTTGCCTGGGCCCAGACCACGACGTCTCGGCCTGTGTAGCCTGTGCTCGCTTCAACAAGCGCACTCTCAGGCGCCAGGCGGAGTTCGCTGAAGATTTTTTCGGCGATAATTTTGCTTACACCATGCCGTCGGATCTCCCGACATCGCAAACTCCCAAAAAGTGAAAAGACCGGGACCGACATCCTCGGCCCGCGTCTTCTACCGACTCCACGCCAAAACCTAGCGCGAGTGCTCTGGTTCCCTCTGAGACGGTCTCTCCACCGCTCCGAACCAAAGACACCGCATTACCGACGACTCCGATTCCAGACATTACTCCGACACCAGTTATAGATTTTTCCTCCGGATACCGAAACCGAGGAAATGCCCGAGACCATTGCTGTAGACAAGGACACTCCTGCACGTGGAGCTGCCAGGCCCCCTATGGCCATGTCTATTAAGGCATACACTAGGGCTAAGGCAGCCAGCAAAACAAAGCATATTCCTTCTAAATCCTTACCTCAGCCGACTCCAGAGACACAAATTATGTCCATGGCTGCTGATTTAATTTCCATGATTAGAGGTTCACAGGCCCATCCTGAGAGAGGATCCCAGCCCCCTCCTGATAAAAGGCCCCGGGTTGAACCCTCTGACCCTACTCCTTCGGATGAAGATTCTGAGGGCTCTGTCCATTCTGATAGCCAGGAAGAGCTCTTTGAGACCTATGAGGACTCGGATGCAGAAGATTCCATCCCCTCGGCCTCCCCTCCTGAGGATATTTCTTTTGGGGAAGTTTTGCACACCATGAGGGAACATTTCAAGTGGCAAGGTCAGGAATATTCTGATTCTAGGAAATGCCTTAGGACTTTCCTTAAGAAGCCTCAGCACAGGCCCTTAGCTATTCCGCCTGTACTTGATGTTCTGGATGATTTGTATTCTGACTCTAGTGCTACCCCTGATTCTCTTCCTCCTGCTCCAGCCAAGCCAGACAGGTATTACAGGGTCCCAGAAACTCATTCCCATGTATTCAGGGCCCATGCTGCTGATTTTGGAAACTATTTCACAGGGGCCTAAAGGAGTTTCAGCCTCCACCTCAAAAATCCTTTGCCCTCCAACAGGGAAGCTAGGTCATTAGAGAGATGGGGCAAAAAGGTTTACACATCCACTACCTTATCTATGAGAGCTTTAAATTGCCTTTTTTATATGTTACAATATCAGGATTATCTGTTAGAAGATTTACAAAAAACATTAGCTACTCCTGATCCTTTAGACAGGAAGACTTTGCAGGAAGCTGTACATAACACTCAGCAAGTAAGCAATCACTTCCTGCAGTGTGGATATGATGCACTGGAAGCTTCATGTAGGGCAGCTATGACAGGGGCAGTCATTCGTAGACATGCTTGGTTAAAAGATCAACCTCTACCAGATCATGTAAAAGCAAAACTTCTGGATGCACCTTTGGAAAAGAACAAGCTTTTTGGTGCAAATGCTAAGGATGTGTTAAAGACCATCGAAGAAAAAGCAAAATCAGTTCAGACAGTGAAAGATTTCCTCCAGGTTCAACCCCCCAGATTCAGTAGGAATTGTCCTTCACTGGTCCTTTCCTAATCCAGAAAAGTTTCAAAGGGGTAAGAACAGATGTGGCCGAGGAAGAGGCCAATACAGAGGCCCTTACAGGGGACGACAATGGCAGCCAGGAAACCAAAGTGACGCAGGGATTTTACCTCCCCCACAACCACAATCGCAATGACTTTCCTCTACTACCGCCTACCAGGGAACAACTAGAAGCTCCCTTGGGCGGGAAATTATCTCTGTTTGCAGAAAACTGGCACAGACTGACAAAGGACAAATGGATTTTGGACATTATAGACCGAGGGTACAGGTTTCATTTTCATACCTTACCAAGAAAACAAGGCATGCCAAACCTACCACAAAATCAGAGGGCAGAGGCTATCAAGCAAATCACTCTGCTGACTCGGATGAAAGCAATAGAAAGAGTTCCACAACAAGAACAAGACCAGGGGTTTTACTCAAGACTGTTCCTTGTTCCAAGAAAAGAATCTCAATGGAGACCAATACTGGACTTGTCCGCATTAAACACCTTTCTCATAGTACCAAAGTTCAAAATGCTGACTCTTCAGCAACTCCTTCCCATGCTGGGCAAGGGTTCGTGGCTGATTACTCTGGACCTCAAGGAGGCATACCTGCATGTCCCTATCAGACACAGCTGCAGAAGATACCTCAGATTTCTTGCAGGGCCAGAGCATTATCAATTCTCAGCATTGCCATTTGGCTTATCTACTGCGCCCAGAGTATTCACAAAATGCCTGGCTTCAGTAATTGCTCATTGCAGGCTCCAGGGTATACAAATTTACCCGTACCTGGACGACTGCCTCATACAAGCGGACGACAAATTGATGTTGACAAAAAACCTGGATTATGTCATACGATTACTTCAAGCTCTGGGATACACAGTCAACTTCCAAAAGTCAAGACTGCAGCCATCCCAGCAAATAATCTTCTTAGGAGCCAAACTAGACACAGCCTCTCAGATGGCTTACCTGACAGAAGACAAGCAAGAGAAGTTAACTCATTATTTCAAAGGTTTAGGAAAACTCACCCAGATGACTGCAAGGAGATTCCTGCAGGCCCTGGGTTACATGGCATCCTGCATTCTCCTGGTTCCATTAGCAAGACTACACATGAGAAAGCTTCAATGGTACCTAAAAAGCATTTGGTCTCAACACAGCAACAACTTGGAGACAATCATACCTCTCATTCCATGCCTACAAAAGGAATTCCTATGGTGGGCCTCGGTGAGCCAGGCTAACACAGGTATGTCATTCAAAAAACCACAGATAACACAAACCATGACTACAGACGCCTCAGACCTTGGATGGGGGGCGCACATGGAAGGCAGGTGTATACAAGGACAATGGTCTCCAAAGGAAACACATCTGCATATAAACCAAAAGGAAATGCTGGCAGTAATGCATGCCATCGAGGCCTTCCAACACCAACTCCAGCAAGGCCATTTACTGATACGGACAGATAACACCACTGTGATGTGGTACATAAACAAGCAAGGGTGCACCCACTCTTACCCCCTTTGCAGACTGACAATGCAGCTTTGGGAGAAATCACTGAGCCTAAACATCCAGTTACAATCCCACTTTGTTCCAGGAAAAGACAATGTGTTGGCGGACAGCCTAAGCAGGAATTTCACAGATCCACACGTGTGGAGGTTACATCCGAAGGCCTTCAGACAACTCACTTCGACATGGGGCAAGCCAGAAGTGGACCTGTTTGCCTCTCATCTCAACCATCTTCTACCAAAATTCTGCACAAGGACATACCATCCAAAAGCTTGGAAAATAGATGCCCTCTCATTCAACTGGAACTCCCTAGCAATCTATGCATTCCCACCTCTGCCACTGATGACCTCAGTATTACTAAAGATCAAAGCAGAGAAACCCAAGGGAATCATAATAGCTCCGGACTGGCCAAGACAACACTGGTACCCACTACTACGGAGCATATGTCACACCAGGAGGTGGGCCCTTCCACAGTGGCCTCTACTCTTGACTCAGCACAATTTCGAAACACTGCATCCAAATCTTCAGACACTGCAGCTAACAGCCTGGGAGATCCCATAAATAAATTCAGCTTATCTCTCTCCAAGGAAGTTCAGCGGATACTAACAGAGGCTCGAAGACCATCCACCAGAAAGGTTTACTTAGCAAAGTGGAAAAGATTCAGCAATTGGAATACCAGCAAGGGACATGATGCATCATTGCTGAACATCCCACTCATCTTAGAATACTTGGCAGATATGTTAAAGAACGGCCTCTCATATTCTTCCATAAAGCTACATGCATCTGCTATTTCAGCTAGATACAACACTGATCTTCCTGTTTTTTCTCACCCTTTACTAAGGCAATTCCTCAGGGGAATCAAGAACATTAAGCCACCAAGGAAGGCCCCAGTGCCAGCTTGGGACCTCAATTTTGTCCTAGAAAAACTGACTCTACCTCCATTTGAGCCAGCAGCTTCAGTTGACTTGCAATTTCTCTCATGGAAGACAGCTTTCCTGTTGGCAATTACCTCAGCAAGAAGGGTTTCGGAGTTACAGGCCCTAATGGCAATACCACCCTTTATTATTTTTCACAGAGACAGGGTTTCATTAAGGACCAACCCTACTTTTATGCCAAAGGTGGTGTCTAGGGTTTCTTTAAATCAAGCCATTCATTTGCCTGCCTTCTTCCCCAATCCTGAGAATAAGGGGGAAAGACTGTTACATACCTTGGACATTCACAGACAACCTCAATACTACCTGGACAGAACCAAGGCCAGTAGGAAGTCTGAACAACTTTTTGTAGCTTTCGCCCCTGCAGTTCAAGGAAAAGCAATTTCAAAACAGACTATTTCTAAATGGATTGGACATTGCATCAGATTCTGTTATTCCTTTCATGGAAAGGCTGTCCAGCCAATGTCAGACCACATTCCACTAGAGCTACAGCCACCTCTACAGCATTCTTAAGAGGGGTGCCTACCAAGGACATTCTAGAAGCTGCTACATGGAGCTCCGTGCATACTTTCTCCAAACACTACAATCTCCCTCTATACTCCAGATCCAGAGCAGGCTTTGCTTCGGCAGTCCTGCAGGGGTTGATTGCCACACCATCCTTTTCCTAGAGCATTCCTCCTCCCCCAGCTAAGCTATGGTATTCTACCCACATGTTATGACTGCAGTTGCATTCTTGAAGGACATAGTACAGTTTTGTACCTACCATAAATGTAGATGTCCGATAGACATGCAACTGCAGTCGGATTTTCCCTCCCTCCATACCCCTCTATGCCTAGGGTCCACTCCTATCCCTGTTTCTCTTAGCTGGGGATATCTGTTATGGTGTATTTGTTTTATTGCTCATTTATTTGTTTGGAATCCTGTTTTTGTCTTCCAATTTGATTACAGCCTTCCTTGGAGGGCACCTGGTATCTGGGGCAAGAAACACTGAAGAAAATGGCGTCGGCTGATGCTTATGTACTCCAGCCGCTCTGACGTCGAAGAGAAATGCGACATCAGCCGACGTCAGACCCAGACTTTGGAATCCGGCCGACCGAGGGCTGCCTGAGGCAGGACAACCCAAATGTTATGACTGCAGTTGCATGTCTATCGGACATTTACATTTATGGTAGGTACAAAACTGTACTTTTTTTGTGTTGATTTAGGTTACAGGCTGTTATAAGTATTTCAGCAGGGCAGAAATCAGGGATAGCTATTGAGAGTGGGATAGCTATTGAGAGTGGGGAGAGAGAGCAGGTCAGGGTAGAGTATAGCTACTCTTCCACCTTTTTTTTTTTTTTTTTTTTTTTTTTACTTCTATCCAGTCAAACAATGTTATAATCAGGGATGA